>NC_140974.1:55896494-55951494 GCF_056783735.1 Eptatretus burgeri
TTGCTTGTTAATAACGTGGACAGTGATCCCAAATCCATACCAGAAAACTACAAGTGCACCTTTTTCTATCGTGACTTCAATGTGAGCGACACCATAAAGGTCGGATTCTACGTGAAAGGTCAGTGTATGGTTAAGCAGATCACAAGGTAATCACTGGAAAAATGCTTTGAGGATTTCAGAAATGTTTTATGTGAGGTGTAAATTTATGATGTTCATACTTCCCAAGAAACTTGCCTGTGCAAAGGGGAAGAAACTGCAAGTTGGCCGATAATAATGTTGGAATGTGTTTTCCCAGTTAACATGAGCATCACTCCAGAGAGAACAATCAAAGAGTCAGATACTGTAATTCTGACCTGTCTATTGCCAACGACCATTGCCAACCCCACAATCACATGGATGAAAGATGATGAAATAATTACAGATGGAACACTATTCTCTTTATTTGATGATGAAGATCCTCCCAAGCTGGAAATTAAAGACATTAAATCAACACATGAAGGTGAGTCGTAGAGGAGAACTTTCCTTTATCAGGTAATCCTGATGCATCTTCGATTTTTGGTTTTTTAAAATTAAATTTCAAATTTCAAAAATCGAACAACCACTCCAAGATCATGAAGAATTTTTTACTTCACTTACTAGACCGCAGCATGATCGGATGTATCAAGTCTCATTTAATTATTCCCACCCCAAAGGGGTTGTGTCTATTATTTCAGTGTATGTGTGTGTTTTGGTGTGTTGTGTTGTGTTGTGTTGTGGTGTGGTGTGGTGTGGTGTGTGCGTGCGTGCTTTCAAGTCTATATATTTTCACTTTAAAAACATTTTTCTCTTCTTCTCCAAAACTGCTCAATGAAAAAAAATTGAAACTTGTCATATATCAGCAACTCCCTATGGAGTATATAGGATGATTCCGATGGCATCATCAGTGAAGTGGTACACCAGCCATAATTGGTTGAATCAAAATCCTTTTCGGAAAAATCTGAAACATCACATATCTGAGCCACGGCCCGACGTGAGTGAAGAATTAAATTTATGAGTCCTTGGTCAGTTGGTATGGTGGCCATATTGGATTGAAAATAAAAATGTCAAAAAATCTTCTTCTCCAGAACCGCTTAACGGATAGATGCGAAACTTCATACATATGATCGACTTGCCATGGGGAATACAATTTTAATTTTTTTTTCATATTCACCTTCATTGATGAAATTTAGCCTGAATGTGTACAAAAATGGTCATTAACTATCCTAATAATCGTTCACTAATCAATAAAACTATGGATAATGGCAATGTATTTGACATAATAGAGCGAATGAATGATACGGGTATGTGGGCCATAATAGCGGTGGACCATAATAGTGGCGTGTTCAGTTAACAATGGTATTTTTGTTCAGAATGAGCACGCGAGGTGAGACGATGTGCTCCACAGAGTGCCGTTCTCGTTCAAGTTTGATTTTTATTTCACTATAATGTTCTGTTAACAAAACCCTCATTATAGCAATGTGACAGAAATCATCTAATCCAACCAAAATAAAGGGTGATATCTATTTTACAGCCTTGGTTATAATTAATATCTGCAGAAAATGAAATAATAACTTGCCTTTACGGGACTGTAATGGTCGGATGTTAATGTTAAAGCAGGAAGTACTTCAGAGAGGATCTTCATCCAGCTGTTATACTTTCCTGCATTTTCGATCATGCATTTTCCTAATGGGGCAGGCCAATGTGTGCCCACACCAATGACTGGTAATCTGATTTCCTCTGTGGCTTTGAGCATAGGATTCACCACTGCACATTCCATACAGCACATATACCCTCATGATCATGGGAAGTCCCTTGACAGATGAAACAGATGCATTTTTGTCCAGCTTCAGGTGTAGTTCCTATGACATCTCCACAAGAAGGCTCACATTTGCTCTCATTGTATATCTATATAGGAAATTACAGCTGCATTGCCAAGAAAGAACCAATGACGTACCAAGGCTATCATGCAGTAAGAGGAATCATTACCATGCCAAGAATCATAAAGTCTACTTCATCATTCACATTGCATTGTAATGATGAATCACGTGAACTTCAATGCTGTGTAGCGTCATCTCAAAACATGAATGTCACCTGGAGAAAGGGTAAGTATTTCAATATTTTGTTTCAAGACTTTACAAATAAAGTTTTATTGCAATTCCTTTTACATTCTCTTTTATGTTATTCACATATATGTGAGAATTATGATCTTCTTTCAATCAAAAAAGTCAGCAATTATGGTCCGTTGGGGATGTTTGGAGTATGACTGCAGTACATTGACGAAAATCTCAAAAGTGATATTTGTATTCTTGTTTCAGACACTGTTGCTGTCGTTGTTGAAGCTAAAATTAAAAACAACTGCTCTTCCTACAAACCCCCAAAATCTACATCTTGCCCTCAAAGTGAGACAATCAGTTGTTTATTCCGCAACGTTGCAGGAAATGATGAGGAAACCACAACAATCTACTTCTTGAAATCTGGTTTGTTGTTCTCTTCTTCAAACTATGACTGATTGTGAGAACATTATTGTATTTTTGCTCGACTGTAATTGTTCAGAATGCCTGTTAAAATAGACATCACAGCACTAATTGTAATATACTACTGTACAGTATAGTGCCTTCAACATGTATTCACACCCCTTGACTTTTTGTCACATTTTGTTGTGTTCCAGCCTGAATTTAAAATGGATTAAATTTAAATTTTTATCACTGATATACACAAAATACCCCATAATGACAAAGTGAAACATGTTTTTCGAAATTTTCATAAATTAATTGCAAATGAAAAGCTGAAATATCTTGGGTCAATAAGTATTTAACTTCCTGAGTCAATACGTTGGAGAAGCACCTTTCGCATTGATTACAGATTCAATTCTTCTTGGGTCTGTATCAGCTTTGAACATCTGGATTTGGGGATTTTCTCCCATTCTTCCTTGCAGATTTGCTCAAACTCTGTGAACTTGGATGGGGAGTGTTGGTGAAGAGCAATCATTGTCTTTCCACAGATTCTCAATGTGATTCAAGTCTGGGCTTTGGCTGGGCCACTCAAGGACTTTCAAGTTCTTGTTCTGAAGCCATTCCAGTGTTGCTTTGGCTTTATGCTTGCGGTCATTGTCCTGTTGGAACACAAATCTTCACTGCAGTCAAAGGTCTTTTGCACTCTGAAGCTTCAAGGATTTGCCTGCATTTGGCTCCATTCATCGTTCCCTCTGTCCTTGCAAGTCTCCCAGTCCCTGCCACTGAAAAGCATCCCTATATAATGATGCAGCTACCACCGTGCTTCACGGTAGAGATGGTGTGAGATGGGTTATGAGCTGTACTCGGTTTCCGCCAGACGAAGCACTTTGCATTCAGGCCAAAGAGTTAAATTTTCATCTCATCAGACCACATAATCTTTTACCTCATGCTCTCAGCATCTTTCACGTGCCTTTTAGCAAACTTCAGGCGTGCTGTCATGTGCCTTTTTCTCAGGAGTGTCTTCCGTTTGGCCACTCTCCCGTAAAGCCTAGATCTGTGAAGTGCTGCAGCGATTGTTACCCTTCTGGCAGGTTCTCCCATCTCAGCAAAGGAACTCTGTAGTCCTGTCATAGTGGTCATTGGGTTCTTGGTCACCTCCCTGACCACGGACATTCTTGCCCGGTTGCTCAGTTTGGTCAGACGGCCAGCTCTAGGAAGAGTCTGGGTAGTTCCATATTCGTTCCATTTCCTAATTATGGAACTCACGGTGCTCTTGGGAACTTTCAACACTCGAGAAATTGTTTTATACACTTCCCCAGATCTACACCTCTTCAAAATTTTATCCTGGAGATCTACGGACAATTCCTTGAACTTCATTGTAGAGTTTCTGCTCTGACATGCACTGTCAACTCTGGGACCTTATATAGAAAGGTGTGTTTTTCTAAATCATGTCCAATCAATTGAATTGGCCACAGATGGACTCCAATGAAGTTGTAGAGATATCTCACGGATGATCAAAGGAAATTTGGAGTGTCATCGCAAAGGGGTTGAGTACTTCTTGACACAAATCATTTCAGCTTTTCATTTCTAATTGATTTATAAAAATTTCTAACTACATGTTTTAACTTTGTCATCTGTGGGAATTTTGTGTGAATCAGTGATAAAACAAATCCTTTTTTAATTAAACACATTTTAAATTCCAGCTGCAACACAACAAAATATGACAAAGGTCGAGGGGTGTGAAGACTTTTTGAAGGGACTGTACAATGGTTAAACAGCAGCCACACAATCCAACGATGATTTTTGCACAGTTAATTTTTAACCATTTATTCAAAAAATACAATAAAGATTGCCTTATCTTTTAATATTAATGAACATTAAACATGGGACCACATCACGCTTTTATAAGTACACAAAGCATTTTGAAGTGCAAAAGGATGTTGTTATGGCAATAGCAAAAAGTATGCAAACGAGGTAGGGATGTCACATGGAAATATGCAAGGTCCATTCTGACATCCCCTTTTTCACTTTTCTTGTTTTATTCTGTTAAATGTACTTTTCTGTACATAGGTGTGTCCAAAGCATTTCTGACATCCTCATAGTTCACCTCTCTTGATGCCTTCATATTGTGCTTTGGAATGTAGTTGGAGGCGTTACATTAGTCAGGGTTATACAAGAACACAGACAGGTGAAACCTTTATTACACCGCAGACGCGAAGCAAAAGACAGGGTTAAGCAACTGGTTAATGTCTGTTTGTTTGTTTGTCTGTCCTATCAGTTTATGATCGTCAGTTTGTGATTGAGGAACAACTTATTTCAGTTGAATGTTATATTTTGAACATGAATTGGAACATGAATTTGGATGACAAGTCTTTCATTTAACCTTGGCTCAGAATTCGTCGAGATACTCGCACATGCACAGAGAGGAGAGATAATATTGTATTTTGTCTGCCTGACTGGCAATCAAACAAATTTGAAAATCATTCCAAACAGGAAACTTACTGTTTTTGATGATGTCATAATGGACACATACGACAGGCATGAATGACTAATGTAATGTGTTCGACAGGGTGATGTGACAGATATTGTGGAAAATGGTGGTAAAACCAGAATTAATTTATTTATATGACTTCTACAATCTTTATTTTATATTAATTGAATTGTATACTTGAAGACTTCAGTGCACAAGTCACCTATCATAATACTTAAAAAAATATCCAGTTTTGCAGTACTTCAATTTCAATAAAGGTTCAATGAGGGTGGTGTATAAGGGTGGTGTTTGGGACTGCTTCTGGACTACTTCAACAGCACAAAACTTTTAGAATGTTTTTTAAAGATCGTTAAAATCATTACTTTCATAAAATTTGAGTCACACTGCTTGGGATGTCATGTTATATGAACTATCTTGTTACATATGTACTGTGGATAGCTATATTGATTTTTCAGTTCATTAAACTAGTTTCGAGAAAAGATTGTATGAATGGACTGGGGAAATTTTCATGTTCTTACCCTTTACATTCTGTTCATATAAGTATGTGCACTTGGACCAACCCACAAAAATCCTCATGTCTGACCACCTCATTGATCAACATCGTGAGATGGGGAGATTGCATTAGCTCAGGTCCATAATACAGATGATAAATTCTGATAAATTACTTTAACCCTTATAAAAACAGAGGAGAGCAAACTATATTCCTTTGAAATGTACTTGTTTGAGAGATATGCTAATATAAAATGTGATGATTATATGATAAATTAACATGTCAGTGAATGACTTCAAAAAATTCCAAGGATTGTGATAATACGTAAATCTCAATCGAAATGGTACGGCCATATTGAAACAACGAAGGATGAAAAACAAGTTAAAAGAGTATATCAAAGCCGGATGAAGATGTGAAGGCTGGTAGAAGAAGCTGGAATTACGATGGAAAAAGCACATCTCGTCCGAGATAGGAAAGGATGGAGTGCTGTGGTTCAGGCTTTATGCTGCACTCACATTGGGAACATAGTAAAGAAGTAATACTGTTGTGGATTTACCCTTTTATTAGCAAAAAAAATCATGCATTTTAAGCCCCTTTGACATATATATATATATATATATATATATATATATATATATATATATATATATATATATATATATATATATATATATATATATACATATACATATACATATATATATATATATATATATATTCACATACATACAAACCGGTAGGTGACAAGGGTGGTCGCTACATAATTGCATACCAGTCATAGTTTTTGATGGATCGGGCTGAAATTTTTTGACAAAGGTTGATTATAGTGCACATAAAAGCCTGGAAACCGATTTTTTTTTTTATTTTCGAAAAAATTAATTTTTTAGGATTTTCAAAAAATTTCAAAGTCCCTTTGCGAGGCAACGGTGGCATCCATAGCAACGGTGCTCAAAAGCATACAACTAGATCCTGGTATGAACCTACCTGTCAAGTTGCATCAAAATTGGTTGACTCCTCTGGCCTCCATAGCTGTCCATTACATACAAACAAACAAACATACAAACATACAGACAGAGGGAAAAACTGAGAATAAGAGTAGTCTACCAGCGACCACCCAATATATATGCAGACAGATATATACATATATATATATATATATATATATATATATATATATATATATATATATATATATATATATATATATATATATATATATATACAGAGAGAGAGAGAATAGATACATATATATATATATATATATATATATATATATATATATATATATATATATATATATATAAATAAATATATATGTAGAGGGAGAGAGAGAGAGAGAGAGAGAGAGAGAGAGAGAGAGAGAGAGAGAGAGAGAGAGAGAGAGAGAGAGAGAGAGAGAGAGAGAGAGAGAGAGAGAGAGAGAGAGAGAGAGAGAGAGAGAGAGAGAGAGAGATTTTATTTATACATATATATATATATATATATATATATATATATATATATATATATGTTCAAATATAGATATGTATAAATATATATACATATATACAATATATATATATATATATATATATATATATACATATATACAGTATATATATATATATATATATATATATATATATATATATATGTATACTCAAATACCCCTCAGATCCCTGACTATCAGAGCATACTATATTGTGTTTTATCATACATCAAAGTACGTATGCTTTATTTGTCTGCAAATGATACTATCCTCACTCCTGTGCATTTTTGCAGACGAGAAGAATTGTGCAATTGCATCAATGAGTGGATACACATGGCCATTATCCAAAGCTAACAGCATAGCCTACCAACAGTGTCCTACTGGCATGAGAGGGGATGTCTCTCGGCAGTGTGACGATGATGGAAAATGGTCAAATGAAATAATTGAAAACTGTACCAGAAAAGAGTTTCTCAAGTTACTGGAGAACCTGAATGTGAGAACTTTGTTTCGATTTTTGCTTTTTCTCCAAATCTTACTCTATTATACTGGAGGGTTCATTGAACATGCATGATACCACACACAGTTTGCAAGTATTTACTTCAATTTTAATTTTTATAATGACTTTAAAGATCGTTTTAAAAATAAATTGAGAAGGTTAGTGGTGGTGAAGTAGTCTTGTACATCACCCTTATGCACTGTTATAAGATGACATCGAGTCACATTTTAGCAAATGCAGCAGTGTGACCACTCCTCATTTTCATAAATGCCAAGGTGAACCAATGAGAAAAGCCAAGAATTCACAAGGTTTCGGAAAAGCGATGATAATAGAAAACCTATACGCCAAGAAAACCTGTAGAAAACCAAGACGCCAAGGTGATCAATGAATAGCCAAGTTCTTGTGAAAAAAGCCAAGGAGTGGTCACACTGAATGGAGGCTTAATTGATCACCATATCACCATAGAATGCAGCATCAACAGGCATTATACATAGCCATATCAGCGGCTTTTTCTTCACCCCAAAACGCATGCCACACCCACAGATGCTATACATCAATATACAGCAAGGTTCTTCAAAGTATATTATGATGGCAATTTTTTTCTGCTTGGTTGAAGTATATAATTCAATTTAAATAATGTTTTAAAGAGGTTTAAAGGCGTATAAATAAACTTCAGGTTTTTCCGCCATTTTACTCAGCATCTATTACATCACCCGATCAAACACATACATTATGTGTTTTATAACATCCTTTAAAACAGGACGTTTCCTGTTTGGAATGTTTTTAATTTTGTTTGGCTGCCAGGTAGGCAGACCGAGTAAAAAATATTATCTCACTCCTCTGCGTGTGCTCGGTCGGGACGAATTCAGAGCCAAATTATGGCAAAATAGAAAACGTGTCTTCCTATTCCTGTTCAGATTCATGTTCAAAATATAACATTCAATTTAAATAAGTTGTTCCTTGATCATAAACTGAAGATCATAAACTGCTAAGAAAGACAGACAGAAGGGTCATTCCATGTCAAATCAGCCAAAAAAAAAGGAAACTCTGCGGTGACCCCCTCAGATTTTCCTGAAAAAATTCTCAAAGCTACCTTAACATGTATGAGGAAGGTTTACCAAGTTATATCTCAAAATTCCAAGTAGTATCCGAGATATGGCCCTACAAACACCCGAGGGGTGTTTCAATTCTGGCAGTTGCGAGTTGCAGATTTCTATCTGAAGCATTTTTGGGGGGCTCTAAATTCCAGAGTTTTACAAACAGAGTTCTGAAAATTCACAGAAATGGTGTCTATTAGTGAGGCTTTCAGAATCTGACATCAAAAATGTTCTACTTAAAATACTTTTTAAGATAAGTACTCTCAAAATTAGTGATTTGTAACATGCAGTCAAAAAAATTTGAGTTTTCAAATTGCTGCCAACAGTCAGTTTATTCATTATGAACAATTTTGTTGCCTGATTTACATAATCTAGTGACTGGATCATTTACACAAGAAAACTGAAATCTTTTGGAGCAAAATCTTGGGTGCAATAGGTGTCGGAACTTTGCTCCAGACTCAACGACATTGAAATTTACCCCGGTTTTACCCTAGTGCTCACCATGTTGACAGTTACACAGCTCTTTTAAATTTTTGTCACTTAAAGACACATACATAGGCAAACTGGTAGAAAATTCAAGAGTTGTTCTCAATCCCTTCTATTTTTAAACGATTTTTATAAAGGCCCGCTATTTAAAAAAAACATGTTCGATGAAAGATGTAGAATAAAAGCAATAGGTGTGCTTTTGAAGTGAAAGCCATGTCAAGAATTCCTAAGCCGACACCACAATGAGCATGCAGTAGTGTTTCATGGTCAGAATCTGTGTTTCTTTTATAACATTATTAATCTCATATCATAGAATTAAATTTGCACATAAACATCAAATTTATACCAAGTAAATACTTGTGTAAACCTTTATATTCATGCAAAATATCATAAATGTGGGGTTTGAAGTTTTGAAGTAATTTACAAAAAATGCATCAATTTCTAATGATTCTGCAGTCCCAAAAGCTACTTTTATAAAATAAAATTTTTACTAACAAACATATATAAAAAATAAAGATATTGTAAGGAAGTATGACTTAAGTGGAATCTAACAATATATAAATCAGTTTAGTAAGGCTTAAAGAAGTGTACCAAAATCATTTCCAAAGTTAGGCATGAAGCACAACTATCTTATTTAGGCTTTAACTTAATACACATTCCTGAAGTAACTGCCAATGCTCATTGTTACATTTTATTACATCCTGGCAATTATAAAACTAATCACTGTTCACTTTGTACAATGGATCCAAGTACATTTGTCCAAACAATTTGATATGAAATTATGAAAAAAAAGTTGAATCAGATATTGTACCTACATTTACAAATGGATGTTGACTTTCGTACAATGTACACTAAGTATATAAACAATTAGATATGCAAATGAATATTTATAATGGTGATTATTATGATCACATTATGTGTCTTAATTTATAGTTGAGATTGGCGGCGGCCTTAAACTACAATATCCTTTAAAAAAAATGTGAGCCAAATTAAAGTAACCACATACTTGTTGTGACCAAAAAACACAACAATTTGATCATTGTGGTGCCAACTTATGAATGCTTGGCATGGCTTCCACTTCAAAAGCACACCTATTGCTTTTATTCTACATCTTTCATCGAACATGTTTTTTTTAAATAGTGGGCCTTTATAAAAATCGTTTAAAAATAGAAGGGATTGAGAACAACTCTTGAATTTTCTGCCACAGTTTGCCTATGTATGTGGCTTTAAGTGACAAAAATTTAAAAGAGCTGTGTAACTGTCAACCTGGTGAACACTTGGGGTAAAACCGGGGTAAATTTAAGTGTCGTTGAGTCTGGAGCAAAGTTCAGACACCTATAGCACCCAAGATTTTGCTCCAAAAGGTTTCAGTTTTCTTGTTTAAATGATCCAGTCACTAGATTATGTAAATCAGGCAACGAAATTCTTCATGATGAATAAACTGACTGTTGGCAGCAATTTGAAAACTCAAAATTTTTTGACTGCACATGTTACAAATCACTACTTTTGAGAGTACTTATCTTAAAAAGTATTTTAAGTAGAACATTCTTGATGTCAGATTCTGAAAGACTCACTAATAAACAACATTTGTGTGAATTTTCAGAACTCTGTAAAACTCTGGAATTTAGAGCCCTCCAAAAATGCTTCAGATACAAATCTGCAACTCACGACTGCCAGAATTGAAACACCCCTAGGGTGTTTGTAGGGCCATATCCCAGACACCACTTAGAATTTTGAGCTATAACTTGGCAAACCTTCCTCATATATGTTAAGGTAGCTTTGAGAATTTTTTCAGAAAAATCTGAGGGGGTCACCGCAACCCCTGGCTGAAATGACACGGAATGACCCAGATGGACAAACAGGAACCAATTGTTTCACCCCACTTTCCACTTCACGTTCACAGGGTAATAATGCAAATGTATGTATGTTTGTATGTATGTATGTCCGGACATAAACACCGTGTGTATGCATGTATGTGCCTAAATCTGAAAATCAACAAAAAAACAGGGCTGGGTTGATCTCCACCTAATTTTGCTTACAAGTTGGTAGTACGCCAGGGTCAGGTCAGGGGCACAAAGAAAAAAAAAAGAGGGCATTTCTAGTCTTAATAAATCTGTGAAAGAAGACACCAACAGCATTTTTGTCCCTCTCAAAAGATTGGTGAAATATCGATCAAATTTTACAGATCATTTCGAAAACTAGCATATGGACCTTAAGAAACCAACAATCGCTCGTAAGGTTCAAGCCCCCCCCCACCCCCAAAGATCCCGACTCAGCACATGCATACATTATGTTGACCAAAAAAATAAAATTCTGCCATGGAAAAATGATTTCATTTTCGGAAAGCAAGAGACACCCTTTTCAACCAAGATAATGAACCATCAAAACTCACAATGCTTTCATTGTGCTGTGCTGTCAGAAATGTAATGTATGTGTCTACAAAAGTAATGTACGTGATGTACAAAATATAATGTACCTCGTGTACAAAAGAGGTCAGAAATCAGGATCTTTTGGCTTCCAAATTTAGACGAGCAGTTACATCATCAAGAGAATGGATTGTCACTATCTGTCAAGTTAAAAGTTCCAGCAAACAACCTGACAAGATACGGAAACCAAATGAACAGAGTCAAAATTGCAATCCCCTTTTCAACAAAGGTAAAGATCGCTTCAACAAAACGTTGCTGTAAACTACGTATTCTGTGATTAGTTGGGGCCAGTTTAACCTGCCTCCAACTCATGTACAGATTGATAAAAGTTTTTTGTTTTTTTTTTAATTAAAAAATAACACAAGGGCACTCTTCAACATTGCAACATCACCAGATATTCCTCCATCCACATTATTACATCACTAGAAACTACCACCCATTGCTTCACTGATGGGAATACTAAGGAGGGGGAGAAAAAGAGAGGGGGGGAGAGAGAGGTGTGGGGGAGAGTGAGGAGGGGTGGGGGAAGGGAAGGCAGTGTGAGGTGAGGGGAAGGGAAGGCAGATGTGCAGTGGAGTGTTAATTACGATTCATACTGTATCATAAAAATGATTCTGCATAGAATAACAGGAAAGATGGAAACAAAGTAATGTCTGAAATCCATTTTCTATAAATACCACCCAGAGTCAAACTGCAGAGTTTCTACAGTTCCTGGAGAACCTGAATGTGAGAACTATATTTTGATTGTTTGCATTTTCAACACATCTATATCTCAATCGCTGAAATGTGTTTGGACCAGGGGTTCCCAACCTGTGGTACGCGTACCACAGGTGGTACATTTGGACTTTCTCGGTGGTGCGCGGCGTGGCACCCGGCAGCGTACTTTTTTTTTCTTTTTTTTAACGCACTTTTTATTTTACTTCTCTCTCATGCAGCTTGTGCACAATAATTAAATTTATATCGAAAGCGGCTGTACACTGACAGCTGTTTGTTATCGGCCATTGTGCACAAGTCTTATTATTCGTTTTGTCTCTACACGCCACACTGTCATCATTGCTTATTGCCCGGCTTATTGTTACCGTTATCGTTCACCAGCATCATGTCAATGCGAAAATATTCGGAGCGTTATCTTAAGTTAGGCTTCACTTCCATCCAAAAAGGTGAATTAGAAGCCCCACAGTGTGTGATTTGTGGAAAAGTTCTCGGCAATCAATCTATGAAGCCAAGTCTATTGAAGCGTCATTTTGATTCTGTTCATCCTGAACACAGCGACAAGGACCATGATTTTTTTCGTCGGAAGGAAAATGCCATGAAAAGAGCACGCTTCGACGGCAGCGGCAATTTTCAACAGCAGTCCACGCCAGCCGTAAAGGCATCCTACTTAGTTGCACTGCGAATTGCAGAACAGAAAAAAACCTCACACGGTCGGTGAAAGCCTCATCCTTCCCGCCACAAAGGATATCGTACGTCTCATGCTGGGAGAACAAAGCGCCAAGAAGCTCAATTCTCTTTCGTTGTCAAAAAACACAGTTCAGAGGCGCATTGAAGAAATGTCAACCAATATTCGTGACCAGGTGGTGGCAGAAATCAAGGCATCTCCATGCGGATTTTCTATGCAATTGGATGAGTCAACTGACATGGCAAATTGTGCCCAACTGTTAGCGTTCGTTCGGTACATGCATGAAGCCAAGTTCAAGGATGAAACACTATTTTGCTGCCCGCTTAAAACCACAACAAAAGCAAAGGACATTTTCGAAGAGGTGTCTTCCGTCTTTGATCAAGTTGGGCTGTCATGGGTTCATCTG
Organism: Eptatretus burgeri; assembly: GCF_056783735.1. NCBI lineage: Eukaryota > Metazoa > Chordata > Myxini > Myxiniformes > Myxinidae > Eptatretus > Eptatretus burgeri. Next base: position 55,909,725 of record NC_140974.1, read on the forward strand.
AAGGGCTGTACTACAGATGGTGCTCCAGCTATGTTGGGGTGCAGATCAGGTTTCCAAACACTTGTGAAGGCAGTTGCTCCTGAAGTGCGTGGCCTACACTGTATGATCCACCGCCACGCACTCGCAGCCAAGGCGCTCCCCAAGCCATTGACTGACGTTCTCAACCATGATCAAAATTGTGAACCATGTGAAATCCCAGGCTCTCAATTCGCGACTTTTCAAGAAACTTTGCGAGGATTTCGACTCCGACCATAAAGTTCTCTTATTCCACACTGAGGTGAGATGGTTATCCCGTGGAAATATGGTGGAGCACGTGTTTGAACTGCGAGCTGAGCTTCGTGAATTCTTCGAAAACGATGGAAAACCAAAGACTGTCGATTTTGTCGCTGCTTTGAACGACCCCGACTGGGCATTGCACCTGGCTTATTTGGTCGAGATTTTCTCTCAGTTGAACGCCCTGAGCAACTCTCTTCAGGGGACTGGCGTGACTATCATTGACTTCATAGACAAGGTCAAGGGATTTCAGGAAAAACTCCATCTGTGGAAGACGAATGTCGAAGCGGGAGTGGTGGTCATGTTTTCTTGCACGGCCGATATTCTTCAGAAGCGTGAAAAGAATCCCCCAAGGGAGTTCATACAACTGGTAAAAGATCACCTCACTTATTTGGATGAGGAATTAAATTCCTATTTTCTGGATCTCAAGGAACTGGATCTGAAAATGATTCGCAACCCATTTCGCATGAATGCATTGGATGTGCCACCTGGAACAGGACTGCAGGAAAGCTTGATTGATCTCCAGAACGACTCCACAGCCCGAGATCAGTTTGACGAGATGAATCTTGCGGACTTCTGGTGTGGAATGTTTGGGTCTAAGTTAGCTGCCCTGGCTGTTCATTCGCTCATAGTATTCCCATCTACATGGCTGTGTGAAGCTGGGTTCTCGTCAGTCGTTATTGTAAAAACAAAACAAAGATCCCCACTGGAGGTTGAACATGATGTTCGGTGCGCTTTATCCAAAACAAAGCCTGACATCGACCTACTTGTGAACAAGAAGCAGGCTCAACCATCCCATTAACTGGACATTTTACACAATCAAATAGGTACTTACTGTATCATTCTTTTGTTCAGATCAGATTGCTCAATGTCATAGTTGTGAATCGTTAGTATTGTTTAACTCCCCATTGTCGTATCTGTATCGCAAATAAACACTATTTTAGGTGAATTTTGGTACAGTGGTACTCGGTGGGACCAGGAACATGTGAAATGGTACCCCAGTAAAAAAAAAAGGTTGGGAACCCCTCGTTTGGACGAATGAACAGACTACTTATTAGTAAATCGATGGGCGGACCATCAAAGGACTGCCTTACATCCATTGGATAGACAGCTGGCCTGACTCCACCTCACTCCTGAAAAAAGTAATCATACCTCTGACATTTTGCTGCTCTGTTGGGCCCAATATATATATATATATATATATATATATATATATATATATATATATATATATATATATATATATATATATATATATATATATATATATTGTTGTGGTTGACGAAATTCGCAAACCACCATTCCGGTCCCTTAGGTGAGATATCTCTGTAAGTATATGTGTAGTTAGGCCCAAACCCGTTGTTTCGAGGGAATAAATGTCATTCGTTTGGGCTGCGACCCTCTAGATAGCCGTTTTTCTTTTACTATCTTTATTTTGGACCAGCCACCATTACTACCACCACCAACCACATCTCAACAGCCATCACACAACAACCACCAACCACAACGCCGCTTCACGACAACAGCCGCGACCTTTACCGTCACAACTCGCCACCATCGTATCACCACCATTCTTGCGCCACTTGTGGGCACCGATACTGGACTCGTGCAGGGCGCGCACCGAGCAGCGTGTTCAGAAACATCACAGACTTTCCGAAGAAAACGGATCAAAAACGACTCACGACCACTTATGTTCCGTCCTATCGGTGAGCGTGGGGCGATTTGGCCCTGCCTCCAGGGCGTTGGAGTGTGGTCGCTATATGCAAATTCATGGATCAAAAAGCATTCACGCCCACTTTTCCTCGGTCCAATGGGGAGCCAGTTAGAGGTGAAGGGTCGGAGGTAAAGGGTCAAAGGTGAAGGGGCGAAGCCACGGGGCATATAAAGGGCCGCGTTCGTCAGTCAAGGCAGTTCGCAGTTGGGAGTTCGCGGAGCCAGTGAAGAGTTGGGAGTTCGCGGAGCCAGTGAAGAGTTGGGACGAGTCAAGAGAGGAGACGGAGAGGGCGATCGGACGAAGCTGTGGAGAGGCGGCGGGGGCGAAGGCGGTTGAGGGGGTGCTCGCGTCGGATTCGGGGAACTGCGGAGGGAGAGGCCGGCGGCGCGACCGAGGTCATGGTGGAGACGCTCGTCGCAGGACCCGAGACAGGGAGACATCCTCCTTTCCCCCGAGCATCAACAACCCCCTCCTGTTTCCCCCCGCGCTGAGATAGTGCGACAAGGGGGCCCCTTTCCCACCCCCTACCAGACACTGTCCGCGAGGCCCGCGGAGTTGGGGCGCCACCGCCACTTTGCGTCTCATCATCAGACGGGTAGGCCCGACGCGGTCTCGGCCCCAGGCCCGCCTACCCCCCTCATCCTTGAGGTTGGTCCTTTTCTTTTGCTTTGGGTATATGTGTTGTCGGCGCCGTCTGTGAAGTAAAATTGTATAAGTGTTGCCGTGTGCTCGGTAGTCGGATAGCTCTGCATTGTCTTCTTCTTTTATATTTGCTTTTTGTGTAATATTGTGTGTTTCTTCTCCTTTTACATTTGCTTTTGGTGTAATTGTATATGTGTGCTTTCCGTTCATCGCGAAATAAATGTGCTTATTGTTGAACTGTTTTCCCGTTTCGCTTCGCCTTTCCTGTATTGAATCTCCCTCTTACTTCACGTAAAGGGTTGGTCGTGGGCTAAAACGCCCGATAATTAATCGAACCGTCGGGGAGGACGATAACACCGCTCGGTTATCCCGATAGTACGGAACGGGTCGCTTAAAGTGGCCCGTGTCCGAAGTCGACCTGCGGCGAGGTGCGATCGCCCGGTCTACCCTCAGTGTGGGTACTTAGGTAGGTCGAATTTGGCGAGCAACCCTATCCCACGTGGGGGGCCGATTGGCACGATCGTGGTGAGGCCGAAAGGTCCACCCGTGACTAGTTCCCGGCGTTAGTCCGAGAGGGTCACGACTGGATTGTCCGTCCGGTGGGCGACGTGCCGCGATTCGAGTTACGTGGCCGTTCGCATGCCGGCGGGCGCGAATCCGCAACTATATATATATATATATATATATATATATATATATATATATATATATATATATATATAGATATATATATATATATATATATATATATATATATATATATATATTTATATATTTATATATATATATATATATATATATATATATATATATATATATATATATTGGCGCAGTGGTTAGGGCAGCGGCTTGGGATCCAAAAGGTCCTGAGTTCAAGCCCCGTTGGGCCACTGATTTAATACACCAGGGGGTTGACTCAGCCTGTCATCCTTCTGAGGTCGGCGAAATGAGAACCAGTATACCGGGCCGGTGTATACCCCGGTTAAAATAGGTGTACCATATCCCTGTGTTGTAAGAGGCGACCAGGGTTGCGTCAGGAAGGGCATCCGGTGTAAAACATGTGCCAAATCACTATGCGGATCATACGGATGATCCGCTGTGGCGACCCCTAACGGGAGCATCCGAAAGAAGAAGAAGAAGATATATATATATATATATGTGTGTGTTATATTCACAATCACCAGGGTTTTCTCTTCAGTGTGAAAAAGGCCAAGAGCAACAATTAAAAGCATCATCAGTTTCAGCCCATCGGTGTCACAAGCGTTTTGAGGCACACCGTTTTTGTAGGCCCTCGGCTTCAAGCCTTCCGGCTGATAGATTCCAATCCAATGGGCCATGAAGGAATGATCCTATCAGATGATTTTATATATATATATATATATATATATATATATATATATATATATATACATCTATATATATATATATATATATATATATATATATATATATATATATATATATATATATATATATATATATATATATATTGTTACAGACCGGGGGGTCAGCCGCCAACCGACCGCTCTGAACGGAGCCGCAAGTCGAGTCGGCCCGACCGATCGCCCGGAATATAGATCACCGCCCGGATAACTCCTCGCGATGGGTCCTTGTACAAGAACCGAAATACGCCAATCGGCAGATCACGTGGGGTAGGGTCGATTGCCAATCTTCAATTTACCTAAATACCCATGTGATCCAACTACCGGGGTATTCCACCCTCGACGGAACTCGTACGGAACAAACCGCCGAGGCGAGCTTGTCCGTGCGTGATTCCGAGCGGCGTAATCGCCGAGAACCGTCGGTCCAAATGTCCCCCTATTACGGCAAACCAACGGCTTTCTAACTCCCAACACACGAAATGTTCAGTTAATGAGGGAATGGACGCAACGAGCAGGTATACGTTCACACAAGGACATTTATTATAATGAAACACGTATGCAATTAAATAAGGCAAAACACGTATGCAATTATACAAGCAACAAAAGCACGACAAAAGAACTACAACCGTTTACTTATTATGTACAGTCATTTACACTTAACAGCAGTTCCTACTTATTAGACGGGTCCACGGAGACACGTACGTACACACACACCCAAGAAATGGTGGCAAAGGCCTTTAATCACGAGCTCCAGCTCGGAGGACAGGTGAGCTGAAACTCAGAGCTTGACTTGAACCTTTCCACCTCGTGTGGTCTTCAACTTGTCTGGACCCGGGCTCCAGCGAAAACGAGCTGGATCCAATCGCCGCGATCCTTCCCGAGCTCCCGCGAATCCTCCCGCGCTTCTCAACACGTGCCGGTGAGACGAGGCACCGATCCTTCCTGTCGATCGTCGCTTCCCCGAGGATCCAACTCCAAGAAGAGGCCGATGCGTCGCACCAAGCTGGGAAACAAAATGGAGAACGAAAAGCTCCACGAACCAAGAAGAAGAGGAAGAAGAGAAAGAAGTCTCCACTCGCAGCTCGAGCCGACCAACCGGCTCAAGTTCCTTCCAAAACAAAGCAGCAGCCGAAGCTTTACTGAGCCAGCCGAAGCAAAAAGCTTCTGAAGGCCTCAAGCCAAGGCCTCAACTGACTCATCCCTCGTGATCCACCCCCCCCCCCCGCTCAACCACGGGTGGGAGGGAGTTGTTGACGTCACCGCAGGGTTCTTCTTCCTCTTCGCAGAAGAGACGGAGGGACGTCTCCATTGTTCGTTCCCTAACTATTAAATCGATCCACAGCACATCTAATCAATCTCTGAACATTTGAACAATGAAAGGTGAGCTATCTAGCGAACATGCACTTAACGACATCGCTGACTAAGGGAACCTGTATGTTGTGTGCAATTGAATTCCAAATTCGTAACTATATATATATATATATATATATATATATATATATATATATATATATATATATATATATATATATATACATATATATACATATATATACATATATATATATATATATATATACACATATATATACACACACACACACACACACACACACACACACACACACACACACACACACACACACACACACACACACACACACACACACACACACCGGGTGTAGTGGTGTGTGCCTGTAATCCGGCTACTCAGAGGCTTGGGTTGGAGGATGGCTTGAGGATGGGGGCTCTGCACTGGGCCACGCTATGAGAGGATGTAGGGCAGCCCGGAATCATGGTGAAACCCAATCCATATCCCTGTGTCGTAAGAGGTGCCCAGGGTTGCGTCAGGAAGGGCATCCGGCGTAAAACCTGTGCCAAATCAGTATGCGGATCAGAATGGATGATCCGCTGTGGCGACCCCTAACCGGAGCAGCCGAAAGACGAAATATATATCAAACACATTGTTTTGTGTATGCACATTTAAGCAACAGCCATGTTTTCACTTCATTACATAACCCAAGTTGTTTTTTTTTCTGAGGCATCGAGCAATTAAGCCAGCATTCTGTGCTTATACATCGCCCACATTACAGGGTATTCCAAAAAGACCCGGACAACTCTGGTTGTTAATATATTTAGAACCACAAATGATAAAATGACACCCTTTGGTTTATATGAAACAGAAACTCATAACGTTTTGTGTGCACCATCAATTCACTTCAACGTGAGCTCCGTTTGTCTCGTGCAGGAAGGACATCAAAGCAGTACATGAGTTCTTGCCACGTTCAGCTCAGAATGTTTGCATACACCAGTGCACTTGCAGCTGTGATCTGAGAACAAGGATCCTGCAGGTTTGCCACCTTGGTGTTGTGGACAACATCTCTGATAAATCCTCACAGGAGAAAAAAATGCAAAAAAGCAAAAGGTTGATTGATATGTCTGGTGATCGTGGGGGCTAGGCGGTTCATCCATCTCAGCCAATCCAGCGTACTGGAAATTTTTCATTCAGGGCAGTCCTAAAGACTAAGGCCCAACGAGGGGGAGTGCTGTCCTGTTAAAAATGATATTGGGTTGCAGGTCTTCAATCTGTGGGAAGGTCTTCAATCTGTGGGACTTCCGGTTCCGGTTCGAGAGCAGCGAGAGGTCTCCTTTGGGGCTCCCTGCTGATGTTCTCAAAGCTAAGTTTCCGGTTGTTATTTGTCCCGTTTTAACTGTTTAATTTTCTCACCTACATGTTACTGTGTTGCTAGTTCGGTTTTGTTTCAAAAATCGTGCTATTTTGTGAGTATTTTTGTCGACGTTCTTACCTGTGCTTGAGGCCTAGGCCTAGGCTTGAGGCCTACCGGTTCCACTCGGTGTTCGATCGTTTTTTTTTTTGTTTGTTTGTTTTTTCTCCCCATTACCTTCAATTTCTATCCTCCCCATTACCTTCAATTTTGATCCTCCCCACATTCCAAACATCCCCCATTCTCCCAACTAATCTCTTTCTTATCTCAACAACAAAAACAAAAAAAATACCCTACATCAACAACAACACGGTCACCTTCTCCCGATTCTGCTTCTTCTTCTTCCTCTTAACTTCCTCCTCGTCTTCTTCCTCGATTTTTTTTTTTTTTTTTTTTTTTTACACTTCCATGACCTAATCTGTTGAACTCTCTCATACATTATTTTTAACTACAAAAACGATCTTATAATGCTTCATCTTCCTCTCTCACACATCTGGTACTCTTTACTGTTTCACAATGCACGACTCTTCTGCTATTTTAACAGACTGCTCTCATTTCGACCTTTCCTTCATTCCTTGCCTAAAAAATCCAACTATTACAGCGCTTCATCTCTCCATGCTCTGAATTCGCCTTCATTGCATCCATCAAGAATTGTGTTAAATCGCATCTCTGACCTAAAACTTTTAAAAACCACAGTTTGCTATGGATGCTCGCTTTCCATCAAACATTCTTTTTTTCCAACTTCAGTGCCAACTCACCCCCCTCACCCCTCACTCTCACTCTCAAAGCAACCATCCCACTCTTTTCCCTCCAAGCCTCCCTCTCACCTCTCTCAAAAATTCCCCCCTCACCTTTCTCCCACCTTTCATCCCCCTCACTCTTCCTTCTCAAAGTTGCCCCCCCTCTCATCCACCAACCTGCCTCTCTCCACTGCCCTCTCACCTCCATGTCTTCACTCCACCTCCTCAAATCCTCAACTGCCTTCTTCCTTGTCTCTTGTCCCCCCTCTCCCCCAGCACCACAGAGCCTTTTCTCCTCCTCATTCGGCCCCCTCCCCTCGCTGTTCTGCAATACCCCACACTCCTTCAGCAACCCTCCTTACCTGCCCCCCTCGTCCCTTGTCCTACCCTCCCCCTCCCCCTCCACCTCCTGCACCCAAAGCCTCCTCCCCTTCCTCTTCATTAAAAGTGTGGACCTCAAATATCCGGGTTCTTCGCTCAAACCTTTCAGATCTTTCCATACAGGTTGCCACTGACAAACCAGACATTATCTGCCTAACAGAAACTTTCCTCTCCCAAGACGTGTCTGACTCCCAAGTATCTCTCCCTGGTTACTCCCTCTTACGGTATGACAGACCTGAGCCTCGTCCTGGTGGAGGTGTTGCTCTCTTCATCAAAGACTCTATTCCTCACTCTCCATGCACTGCTCTCACTCCCCCACACCCCCAGGAATACCTCTGGCTTCGGCTTCCCCTCCACTCCCACCTCATGTTTATATGTGTACTGTACCGTCCACCGAACAGTGATGACTCCATCTACACCTTACTATCCGAAAACATGGACCATCTTCTATCTTCTCATCCAAACTCTCTCTTCCTCTTATGTGGTGACTTCAATTGTCATCACGCCAGTTGGCTAGGTGTGGGTACCTCTCTCACCTGCCATGGCACCTCAGCAAAAGCTTTCTGCGACTCATTGGGACTGACTCAATCGGTCAACTTCCCGACCCGGATCTCAACCAATGGTACTTCATCTCTTCTGGATCTGATTTTGACAAATTTCCCTGACAATATCTGCTGCTCTTCCTTCGCTCCAATTGGTTCTTCTGACCACGTCCTTGTCAAAGTGGACATCTCTCTGGCTGTTATCAGAGAACCACCTCACCGCCGTCGAGTCTGGCATTTCACTCAAGCCGACTGGCAGGGTCTCCGAGCAGCCATCAAACTTACAGACTGGTCTCCTATCACTACTTTCTCAAACATCAACTCATCCTGGGAATTCTTTCAAAGAAACTTGCTCTCCCTCATGCACAGATTTATCCCCTCTCGTGTTCAGTTGTCTTACCCTTCCTCCCGCCCTTGGTTTACTGAAGCTTGTGGCGAGGCAGTTGTCCTGAAACAACTTGCCTTTGCCTCATGGAAAGCAAACCAAACTGAGGGCAATCTCAGTTCTTTCCACAAAGCTCGGAACAAGTGTGTATCTACCCTCAGGAGAGCCAGAAAACAACATCTTTCTCATCTCAAGTCTGAACTCTCAAACCTCTCTCCCTCCTCAAAATCCTGGTGGCGTTTAATCAAATCTGTTTCTGGTGTATGTTCGAGCTCCATCCCCTCCCTTACCTCAAATAGCCGCACTGCTGATTCCACACGTGATAAAGCTGAATGTCTAAACTCGGTGTTTGCAGCTAAATCTTGTGTCCTAAACCCATCTCTATCTCTACCCACTTTACCCAGTCGCACCCAACTGTCCCTGGACTCTGTATCCTTTTCTCCTGACAAGGTGGAGAGCTTGCTTTCAAACCTCGAGTCAGATTCTGCAACCGGTCCAGACGGCATCAGCCCACGTGTCCTCAAAGCCTGCTCTTCTGCTCTTGCTCACCCTCTCTCTGTTCTATTCACCCTCTCATTTGCCCAAGGTCATCTGCCATCTGCTTGGAAATCTGCTAACATCACTGCCCTGCATAAAAAAGGTGCAAAAACAGATCCCTGTAACTACAGACCAATCAGCCTTCTCCCAATCATCAGCAAGGTGATGGAATCCATCATCGCCTCAGATATGAAATCCTTCCTCTTCTCCAATGGCTTGATTTCCAATCATCAATTTGGTTTCAGACCAGGTCACTCTACCCTGGATATGCTGCTTCTGCTCTCCCATCAATGGATGGAGGTCCTCAATGCCAGACAGGAAATCCGAGCCGTATCCCTGGACATATCACGTGCTTTTGACACAGTCTGGCACCCTGCCCTACTCACCAAACTCTCTTCCCATGGTATTCAAGGCCATCTCCACTCATGGCTCGCAGACTTCCTCTCCTGTCGCAGTCAACGTGTGGCCCTAAATGGAGTTCTTTCATCCCCTCTTCCTGTGCAGGCTGGAGTTCCTCAAGGTAGCGTTCTGGGCCCTGTTCTTTTTCTGGTTTTCATCAATGATCTCTCGGACTCTCTGGAAAATCCTCTATTTCTCTTTGCCGACGACTCCACCCTCTGCCGTACCATCTGTCATCCCTCAGACCGGCAAGCAGCAGCTTCTTCGCTCACTGCAGATCTGGATAAAATCACAAACTGGTCCAACACGTGGAACATGTCTTTCAATCCAGACAAATCTCACACTCTCACAATGTCTCTTCGAAAGGACCGTTTACAAACCCCCCCCATCCACTTTCTCAACAATCCTCTGGAAGAAGTCTTTTCTTTCAAGCTTCTCGGTCTCACTATCTGCCATGACCTTTCCTGGGAAAGTCACATTTCCAACCTCGCCTCAAAAGCCAGTCGCCGACTGGGAATCCTCCGTCGTGCTAAGTCCTTCCTCGGCCCTCTTGAGCTCCTGACCACTTACAAAGCTTTTGTCCGTAGCCTGATGGAGTACTGCTCTCCCCTCTGGGCTGGTGCTCCTGCCTCCCACCTTTCTCGGCTTCACGCTGTCGAAACCAGGGCATTTAAGATCATCGGCATCTCCCGCAATGAAGCTGAGTCTTTGGGCCTCTCACTCAATCACCGCAAGTTGGTCGGTGGTCTTTCTGTCTTCTACCGACTCCTCTCCAGCCTTGCCCCCCTGCTCTCTCTGCGATTTGTCCCCACCACATTTCCACAGGGCGCACAAGGTCCGCCAACAACCCCCTTCTGGTAAAACTACCAAAATCACGAATCACTGCTCATCTTCACTCTTTCATTCCTCTTTTTTCCCGCCTTTGGAATAAACTTCCTCACTCTATTCTTTCCCATTCTTCCCTCCAGGCTTTCAAAACAGCTGTTCACCACCACCTCTTATCTTCCCCCATCCAAATCCTCGATCTTTTCTACCCCCGATAATCCACCCAAGCCCACTTCCTTCATTTCTCCTGCTTTCCTTCCTGAAAGTCCCTGAAATGTCCATCTTCTCTTCGCCATGTTCCCCGTCCCATCCCCATCCCTCTCCCTTCCACAGTTCACCTAATGTGTCTGTTCCCCACTGTTTTGTCCCTTCCACTCCCGCCCCTCTTGTCTCATGCCTCCTTGCTGCGAGTTGTATGTTAGCTCTCATACGAGCCTCGACCAAGGTATACAAAAAAAAAAAAAATCCTTCCAACATGTTCATGCAAATTGTTGAGGTCACTGTATCCTCTACAAAGAAAAACGCAAACATGCTGAGCCGAACTTGCCAAGAACTCGTGTACTGCTTTGATATCCTGCGTGCGACAAATGGAGCTCACATTGAAGTGTATTGAAGATGTGCACAAAAACAGAGTTTCTGTATCATATAAACCAAAAACTGTCATTGTGTCATTTGTGGTTCTAAATATATTAACAACCAAAGTTGTCTTGGTCTTTTTTGGAACGCCCTGTATTCTTTAAATTTATTTCGGGAGCAATCGAGGCTGTGCTTATACACTCTGTGAATGGCTGTGTGAATGCCTGAAGCACATCAAATAAATCCCACTGAACGTTTTACCTGTTCACGTTTAGAATCCCGTTCCATCCCATTCCCGTTTTGATTGTGCTAACAGTAAGTATCTGACTTGGCTCACTTTCCGCCGATCAACATCATTTACAGAGCTACTGATTGAATCCCATAAAGCATGGCGTGCGAATATAGAAATGTGGGGTTTTTTGCCATTTGAAGTTCCATTATTACTCTGAAAATAACTATATTTCTAAAATAATTAATCATACTTTTCATTATGAAACAAAAGTAAATCCACAAGCCTGTGAGTTATGTTACTTAACAACTGTGCTGTGATGGTAGTGATTGGGTGGGGGTGGGGGGTTGCTACGATTCTATTTATCTCACGGAACTGTGTATTCTCTTGAAAAGGAGATTCCCCAGCTCTAAGCCTCCTCGTCTGTTGTGCAGAAGTTCCACGGGCTGAACCAGTTTTATTAAATATGTGAAAGAAAACACGAAACTATTTTTGTCCCTCAAAAGATTGGTGGAAGGGAGATCAAATTTGGCAAGTCATTTTAAAGGATGACGCATTGCACCTTTTAAACTTGCAACTGCTAGTTCTGCCCCATCAAAATGATTTATCTTCAGCAAAGCAAGATAAAGCTCTGCTTCAAACAAGATACTGAACCATTAACATTCACAATGCTTTCATTGTGCTGTGTGGTGGTCAGAAATGTTTATGTACGTGATGCACCAAAGAGGTCAGAAATCGAAATGTTTTGCCTTCCAAATTTCGACAAGCCATTGCGTCAACAAGAGAATGGATTGTCGCTATGTGTCAAGTTAAAAGTTCCAGCAAACAAGCTACGGAAACCAAATGAACAGTCAAAGTTGCAATCACCTTTTCAACGAAGGTATAGATCGCTTCAACAAAACGTTGCTGTAAACTATGTACTCTATGATCAGTTTGGGACAGTTTAACCTGCCTCCAACTCATGTACAAACTGGTAAAAGTTATAAAATAAAGTATTGTGGAAATTATCCATAATCAGCTTGTCAAGGTAAACATATTTAGGATGTTGCCCCAGCATGTCACATCAGACCCAGTCTATCATGCGCACTCTGCACGATTCATTCTGACATTTTAGGGACTAAATTGTACCATTGTTATGATGTATCAGATAAAAAGTTCAAATATTTTTTCCAGTAAAAAGTGTTTTGTGTTTACATTCAGTGAACAAAATGCATGTTTACAAAAAAGACAAACCCAAACCAGCCTTTTCCATAAAAGATACAATAGCACAATAGCCTGTTAAACTCTTTCGGATGTAAGATGTATGCACCCATACATTCAGAAATAAATAATAGGATCCCAGGCTTGAAGACTTCAGTGTGTAAACATGCTCAGAGTGTCGTTAAGGTACAAGTAAGTATCACCGAATTCAATCTATGGGAATTTTGATAATTTATCAGTCGTCCCAGATATATAAATACCTGTACAGCTAAAAATGCAAGTCCTCAAATTTATCAACTTCTTTTGCAGGGAGCGTTTGTACGTACCATTTGTGGTCGCCAGTTTGATGAGATTGTACACACTTACTCAACTGCCACATTTATGAGGGCAAATATCATAGAACGTTCAAGCGTAAATCTTGTAACGTGCAAACCATTTTGCCCAATATTATCTGAACATGAACCCGAATTTTAACTTCTGTTGATAGGTTTTGAGATGTCAGTGAATGGGTGTACAACATGTGAGAGTATAAACATGGATGGAATACAAAGAATAGGCTGAAGATGCACTGGAAAGACTGTTAGGACACCCTTCTCCCCTTTACTACTATTTTTTTAGAACAAAATAGACATGTCTCCATCTTTACAGTGAAAACCTCTGAATGATGATAGGAAATGTTTCTTTTCCCTTCACTTTCATTCGCAAAAGCCTAACTCCAATTCAGCAGCTTCTCCTTCCCTCCACCTCAGTTCCTTTCTGCATTGCTCACAAACCTACACGCATTTAGACAGCGCCTCTTTTCTTGTGCTTTGAAATACCCTTCCCTCCACCTTGGTTTTGATGTCCACCTCCATTTTGCTGAATTTGGGATCCAGAAAAGAAAGCCGGTTTGAAGTGAGCACGGGCTCATGGCCGTTTGCCTTCATGTTTACATTGCTCCAACCCTCAACCCCCTCCCACCATCTTCTCACCTACCCTCTATGGTGGTTTGGTGGTTTCTATTGATTGTGATTGATAAAGCTGCAATGAGAAGACACTTGTGAAAAGCACAACAGAATGGGAAATGAGTGGATTTTGATTGAGCTCAGGCATGCAACCATCAATGTACTAATCAGAAATTCACCAGGAATACTAATAACATTCTCAAAGGAATCTACAATAAATGGATGTGTGTGTGTGTGTGTGTGTGTGTGTGTGTGTGTGTGTGTGTGTGTGTGTGTGTGTGTGTGTGTGTATCATGTTTCTTGTAGAGTTCTACCAGAGCGTTCTGATGTGGAATGTGATACACTAAAATGATCCTCATGACCTCCTGAGTTGATTCGGCTAATTAACTCCAAAAATCCATTTGAATTCCCATGTTTTAAACGCACACCATGTTTAGGTATATAAAGCAGCTTAATACATCCTTCTCCCAAGGTATGAAATTCCAATTACAAAATAAATAACAAAAACAATAACATTGCAACAAAGCATACATTAATTAATCTAAATAATATTTACAACAATAATAAGAATAGTAGTATTCTTATAATTGTTGTAAATAATAACAAGTCTGAAGATGGCGATGGTTCACGACCAATGTACATGGTTCGCCTTTTTTATTTTTTGACCTTCGAGGGGACGCCACAGGCAAACTGGCGGGAATCGGGGAAAAACGTAAATGATGAAAGTTGTAGTACTCGAAGAGCACTACTTGGATACCAACTTTCATTCGAAACAGTTAAAAACCCTTGGAGCTCGATGCCCAATTTATTGATTTTTTGACATTTTCTTAGTTCGTGACCTTGTGACCTTGACCTTGGGACGAAAATGAAAAATCGAGCTCCGTGGGGCTAATTGAAAATGGCACCTCCGCAGGTGCCATTGAGCTAACCAAATACCGAACCCCTGCCAGATTCGACAAACCCCATTGGAGAAGATGTAACTTGAAATCGGCTACCCCGTAAAAACACATGTTTTTTGGGCGTGGCTTCGCCCATTCTCAGGAAAACACAACTAGATCATGATATAAACCTCCCACCCAAATTTTATCAGGATCGGATCAAACCCACGGAGCTATGCTCGGGACAGACAGACAGACAGACACACACCCATAACGAATAAAGTGGTCACTTACTGACTCGTGAACCAATAACAAACATATAATCCCATGCTGGGCCCCAATTGCATCTGGGCTTGGTGAAAGGAAAGCTAATGCTCAAGCAGGACAGCATACAGGTATGCAATAAAGCTGTGAAGACCAATGAAAATTTGGTCCAATGGACCAACGGGCCCACTCGTATTGTAAAAGATTGTACATGGATGTTCTTATCTGTACGTTAAGTACATTCTACCTTCTCTTGGACATCTTCACATATTTTTAATGCAGATGTCTAAAAGGGACAGCTGATGTGTTAAAACGGCTTTTGAAAAACAATTGCATGCCTGATAATACGTCATCACTTTTTTTTGTAGACATTGTTGAGGCTCATGTAAGAGCTAACACACTGAACATGTAACAAAGGGAGCAGGAGACAAGAGGGGCGGGAGAGGGAAGCACAAAACAGTGGGGAGCAGAGACATGGGGAGATCTGTGGAAGGGAGAGGGATGGGCCAGGGTACACGTAGTAAACAAGATGGACACTACAGGGACTTTCAGGAAGCAAAGCAGGGAATTTGGGAGATGTGGTTTTGGAGTGGATTAACGGGAGTAGAAAAGATCATGGTTTTGGATGGGGGAAGATAAGAGATGGTGGTGAACAGCTGTTTTGAAGACCTGGAGGGAAGAGTGGGATTGAAGAGAGTGTGGGAGTTTGTTCCAAAGGTGGGGAAAAAAAGAGGAATGAAAGAGTGAAAACATATACAATTTGTTTAAAAAGTTTTTAAAAAATTGTTAAAAATAAAAATAAAATAAAAATTTGTTTAAAAAATTTGTAAAGTTCAAAAGATGGAGAAAAAAAACGAGGAGGGAATTCATCTTTTAGAAATTAGAGCAATGCTGATGTTCAAAGTTCTATTGTGCATGTGTGCACATTTACCAGGTTCTGGGAGACAATATCAAATTAATGCGAGACAGGTGCTTCATTTTGAATGTATCAGCCTGGTGAAAGTTAATTTCCCACCAAATAAAGAGGAGCACATCAAACAAGTCTGTCCTTAGACCGGGTCCACAAATGTGCAAAGAAGCAGAGCAATGTTGCAAAAAAACAAAATAGGATTACGATGATATTCAATAGTAATTATTTATGAATTCAGCAAAGAGGTTTCATCACTCCGCATTTCAAGCCTGTGTTTCTTAGCTGTCTGCTTACTATCCCACCCCACCCCACCCCTCCCTTTTTCCTTTTGATAATTAAAGGTAAATTGATGAGATTAGTTCATGTATTCCTTGCGAACAAGAGCATTATGAGATATCAATGTTCACTCACCTGAAAAGCACACGACAAAGCTATTTGGGATAGTAAAGAAGTTTATTAGTTCATTCTCCATAAGCTTTACTCCTGATGAAGGAAAAGAAGTGAAACTCAGCAAAGATGGTCATCGTTACTCCCACCCCCCACCCCCCCCACCCCGTGTGCAATGTGAAAAGCGGGGTTAAAGAATTGATTCATTTTCTGTCTGTCTGTCTATCCGTCTGTGTACCTACAGGCATCAGTCCATGATCAAGGAACAACCTAATTTCAATTGAATGAAATATTTTCAACAGGAGTACATGAATCATAAAATGAGCCTGCAATTTAGCAGTACTTTTGCTCCAAATTTGGCAAATTGTACAGGAACTTATCATAATCGTGCATGCACAGAGAAGTAAGAAGTACAGTAATTGTTTTAATATGCCTGTCTGTCTGGCAGACAAACAGAATTGAAAATCATTCCAAACAGGAAACAGTTTTTCGGAATGACATCAATGACACAAACAACAGGCACAAATAACTAATTTCACATACATAGTAAGGTGGTATAAAAGACAGTGCATCAACAGCGGTAAATTTCCATTAAAAAGCTTGTTCCCCCCACAGCCTTCAAAACCTTTATTTAAAAAAATTGAATTATTTCTTTGAACAATGTAATACATAAATTGCCTTCTTGGCACTTCGAAAAACCTCAAGTTTAGCTGTATTTGGACAAAATATTACACTACGCCTTCTCAACCAATCAAATTTGCTGCTTGCGATCTCAGCATTGGGGAATATGGAAATTCAAACAAAAATTCAATAGGAAATGTAGATTGTGATCAGAAATGCAAAGTAAAAGTAAAAAAACAAAAACCCTTTCCATGTCCTTTTTCTCAAGACTGCGTGGCGTAAGGTGTTCTACGAACTCTCTAGTTTTACTTGACTTTTCAAGTAATTACCACAAATGGATTTTTGATCAAGCAAATCATGAACCACCAAACTTTTATCTGCAAAAAGCAACATCAAAACTCCACAGTGAAAAAAACGCACTTAATCGATACATCGTGTAAATTAAAGGCAAGTAGTGCACCTGAAATTATTTTTCTTTTCTTTTTCTTTTGTGCATGGAGGTGTGATTACATCTACGTTTCTTTTCCTGAAATTGTATGTTTGTGCACTTTTTTTATTCAGTCGCTGAAGGAAGGCATTGGAGATGTCGAGGAGAAGGTTCCTGAATTATTTTCAGAAATGCCAAACATAACAGCCGGCGAGCTATTCATTGGGGACCTCGAAGCATCCAGTGAAGCATTGACCATCATAACTGACATTTCCAAGCAAAAAGACATCACGATTTCCAATGAGACAATGGAGGTGATAATAATTACAAATGGAGTTTCTGCTCAGTGAAAACGTTTTGTGTCTAAATACGTGCTACTTATTTCATGGCCATTGGGACTTTGTCTTTTCCTCCAGCTATGTGTAATTGTATTATCTTGAACATTATAATTATAAAATCATATTTACTATTTGTGAACATGAAGACACATTTACTTTTTCTTACAGCTGGTCTTGCATGCTGGGTTTAAAAAAAGAAAAATCTTTGGCTGAAATAGCATTTACTATTCATGGTAATGTGAAGATCAAAGCCTTCTAAATTTATCATGAGACAACTATTAGAAAATATATGTTTTTAATCATCCAAAGCTGTTTGAGTTTTTGTTCATATTAAGTTTCACAAATACATGTGCTTGACCAGTTCCTATGCATCATAAGAAGCATATAATTAGATATGAAACTTGCATCCTCTTCAGAAAAGGGATTATTGGTAACATAAATAAGAATATCTTTGGTTTTATGTTTTTTGAAGTTTCTATGCCTTCCTTTCAAAAGTGTATTGTTAAATTTAACCTTCAAAATCAAAACTAGGTTTCCATTCTAAAACATAAATCCTGGCTGGCTTCAATGATGTGTCATCAGGATGCCCCCTCTCACCCAATGTATCTCGTCACATCCCTGTCATTTACCATCCTTTGTGTGATCTTCACAATCATATCCAGAGAGGAAGCTCGGACAATTGCGCATTTCAAAAGCATTTCCGGGTTTGAGCAGGTTGTCTCAAAACGTCGAGAATGCAATGTAATGCTGCAGTACAACCTGCAGTACAACCTGCAGGAGGCTGTAGTGTGGCCAATTATCTGCTTTACCAGCCTGCGCAAAGCCAGAAGAGTTTATGCTTCTTAAACATGTAAAAATTACAGTTTGTGGAATATTTGATATTTGATACTTATTTATTTATTTATTTATTTTCCGTAGACATCATTACATGAATACAAACATTTTGAAACAATTTCATCAATATGAGCAAAGTCTGACTGTATACAGAAAAGAAGGAACATCATAAGCAAATCTGAAGAGTGATTTCCTTAAATAAATTGCATTTCATACAATATGTCTTGATGTGATATCTGAATGGAAAGAAAGAGAAAAAGTGAAAGAGAGAGAGAAAATAAGAAATTCAAGAAAAGAGAGGAATATCAAGGAAGAGAGAGAGAGAGAGAGAGAGAGAGAGAGAGAGAGAGAGAGAGAGAGAGAGAGAGAGAGAGAGAGAGAGAGAGAGAGAGAGAGAGAGAGAGAGAGAGAGAGAGAGAGAGAGAGAGAGAGAGAGAGAGAGAGAGAGAGAGAGAGAGAGAGAGAGAGAGAGAGAGAGAGAGAGAGAGAGAGAGAGAGAGAGAGAGAGAGAGAGAGAGAGAGAGAGAGAGAGAGAGAGAGAGACAGACAAGAAAGATGTGCAGAGTACGATACTTGTGAAATTAATTAAACAAATTTGACCTTAAAAATAATTGGTGGTTGAATTCAATAACTAAATGTGCAAATCCACTTCAAATTTTAAGTCAATCGGATGACAACTGACAATTTTAGAAGTTCGGCCTATGTTGACCTTTTGGCTTATGTTGACCTCAAAAATAAATGGTGGCTCAATGACCTGATATGCAAATCCTCGTCAAGTTGCAAGTCAATCAGATGAAATTTTTTAGAAATACGACAAAGTTATTAACCTTTTGATCTCAAAAACAATAGGCTTCTTGCTTATGACCAACTCTACCAATCCAATCAACAATTGTTTATGACCAATCAACAACACAATAGGCTTGGTGAAAGTTCGTGAAGATCAGTTTCAAATTGTAACCTGTTGGCGATTGACAAACAAGCAGATAGACAGACAGAATTACACACAAGACCAACCAATGCACTTGAAAAATCTTTGATTTTTCACAAGCAATAAATTTAACATCTTGTATGTATCAGTCACGAGTCATCAGTCGTTATTAGAAATGTGTTACATTGCTTAGACTAAGGTGCACAGACAATCCATGTTAACTATATGTAAAAGTAAAGGTTACATCATTAACAGGAAGATTTTTCCAATCAGTTTTAGACATACTTCAATGATTCATCGAAATAAAGTTTACAGCCCAATGGAGTTGTACATTGCAATGAAATCAGATTATTGTGTTAGTATAAAAAATGTAGTCTTTACGATGGTCACACGCATGGGTAATATTTTGCAATTATGAATAGTAATTAAGAGGTAACAGTGTGCGAAAGCCAAATCACAATCTCTTCAAATGGTCAAGGTGTGTATTTTGACAAGATAATCTGTTATAAATGCTTCTTAAAAGAATCCTTGGTCAGACATGTATGAGTTTCTTGAGATAGTGAATTCCAGATGTCAGGGCCAACATAGGCTGTTCTTGGATTTTTGAAGAGGTTTGAGTGGGATAATTATGAATGGAGGAATTGATGCAGAACATAATATCAAATGCATCAGGTAGTTCATGTAAGTTAAAGCTAAACATAAAGAAGGCAATTGAAATTAAAAGGGATATACTGCTCACAAGCAGATTTTCACCATCTTCAAATGAATTATCATGTTATGATGGAGAAAACAAGGACGATACTGGTAAAATGATCAGACACATTACCATAAAGAATTCCAGAGACAATATAACTGTTATTATTAATGTTTGTAATTACATTATCAATTAACTAAGAGCTTTGAGACAATTGATATGCCTGGTGTTGGCTTAATGGTTATGGTAGTGGGCTTTGGATCCGAGGGTCCTGAGTTCAAATCCTGCTCAGATGTTGAATTAATACAAGGTGGGGTTAACTCGGCCTGTCATCCTTCCGAGGTCAGCAAAATGAGTGCCAGTTTGCTGGTATACTGTGTCGGAGTGGCGACCCGTCCAGGATTATGCCCAATAGCCAAGGAGGCTGCTTAGGCAGCACCAATGCTCTGCACAGAGGATGATCCCAATATCCTCTCCTCCTCTCTCGATAGAAAGGGTCTGCATACCAAAGTGCTGCTGCAGAAGCTCAGCCGCCAAGGCAGTTCAAGTTTTTGTTAACTTCTTGAGAGAATCACACAATCCTCACATTATTGGGATAACTGTTCCAATTTATTTTCTGCTGCTTCTGCCTTCTTGAGCAGATTGTTATGGTTATCAACCGTCTGTTTGAGAGTGATAACCTTCTTTTTGATGAGTGTCATGTGCTTCTCCAGCTCCGTAGTAAGTCCAGCTATTGGTATTTGAGGGCTAGATGACCAACGAGGTCATTATGTAAAGTCAACAGTGCAAATGTTTGCATAATGACCAACGAGGTCATCCTGCAAGCATTTTCACTGTCAACTTTACTTAGGCGTTCGACCTCAACAACGACTCCAAGGTCATTGAAAAGCTCATTCAGCTTGGGGTTGATGCTTCCATTATACCTACAATGTGTACTTTCCTTTCCGATCATTCCCAAGTGGTTCGTTCTCACAGGCAGACATCGAACCCCTTGAGTCTCTCATGCGGAGATCCACAAGGGACAAAACTCAGACCAATTTTGTTCCTTGTTCTGGTGAATGATGCAGCTATAACAACAGGATACCATTGGAAATATGTGGACGACTTGAGCATGGTCGAAGTGTTGCACAGAACTCAGCAAAGTTCGATGCAAGCCCATGTTGATGCACTTGGTGATTGGTGTTGCTTTAATGATATTAAGCTAAAGCCAGAGAAATGTAAGATTATGCAAATATCTTTCATTCAGAATGTCCCACCACAATTAAACATTGTCATTGAAAACATTCCTCTGCAAAGAGTTCAATTACTCACTCTCCTCAGTGTTATAATCCAATCAGATTTGATGTGGAATAGTCAGGTCCAGCAAATGGCATCTCGCGCTGCACAAGGACTCGACGTTCTTTGTACTTTGAAGAAATTTGGTGTTAGGTCAGGTCAGGAATGGGAGCATGTGCCAGAACAGCGCGTCGCTGCGTCCACTTTCCGCCGGTACTCCAGGGGCCTCCGTCTGGGCACCCCCCAGGCAGATGCCAGGCCCATCCCCATCTCCTTGAGATGATGGTCAACCTGCTGCAACCACGAGGCACGTGGTCGGCCCACTGGCCTCCCCCACTCATGAGACTCCCTCGCTGAGAGAATCTGGTGAGCAGGATCAGCGTCAGGAAAACGAGCCACATGTCCATACAGCCGCAACTGACGCTCACGGACTATGCAGGTAACAAATCTCATCCGAGTCTCTCTCAGCAACCGCTCGTTGGACACAAAATCCGACCAGCGATAGCCAAGGATTCTCCGAAGAGACCTGGTACCAAAGGAATTAAGTCTCCATCTCAGATCCTTGATCAGAGTCCAAGTCTCACATCCATAGAGCAAGACTGGAAGTACCAAGGACATGAAGACTCGGACTTTCGTCCTCCCGCACAGGTACCAGCAGCACCACACCCCATGATCCAATGAATACATGACTCCCCAGGCCCGACCCAGACGTCTATTGACCTCTGACTCACAGCCAGCAGAGACATGAATATCACTGCCAAGGTAAGTGAATCTCTCCATGACCTCAACATCCTCACCACAAACAGGCACAGGCAGGACAGCAGCATCTAAGATGTCACCGAAAGCCTGGATCTTAGTTTTGACCCAAGAAACCCGTAATCCCAGCGGCTCCGACTCCTCATTCAGCACCTCGAGGGTCCCCAAAAGGATATCTAAAGTCTCCGCAAAGATGATTGCATCATCTGCAAAATCAAGGTCCGAGATCTTGAGATTCCCAAACGATGCACCGCAGCTTGATCTCTCCAACATCCACCCTAAAATCCAGTCCATACAAGTGCTGAAAAGTGTGGGGGCCAGTACAGAGCCCTGACGAACTCCAGTAACAACTGGGAATAAGACAGAGATGGTACCACCACACTTCACAGCACTCTCAGTACCGGAGTAGAGTTCAGACATCAGATCGATCAGTTTTGGTGGCACCCCACGAAGACCAAGAATCCTTCAGAGGACATCCCGATTCACCGAATCGAATGCCTTACAGAGATCAACATAGGCTGCAAGCAGCTCCTGCCGAAACTCTCATCTGCGTTCAGTGAGGACACGAAGAGCAAGGATACGGTCAATCGTTGACCTCTTTGGTGTAAAGCCTGACTGCTCTGGACACTGGTGCTCAAGCAGATGGTGGCGAACCCTATCAAGAATTATCCGAGCAAAGACCTTGCCCGGTACTGAGAGCAGCGTCACCCCTCGGTAGTTGTTGCAGTCTTGGCGATCACCCTTCCCTTTCCAGAGAGGGACAACAAGGCCCCTCTTCCAATCTGTTGGGATGATGCCTGTGTTCCAGGCAGAGCACAAAACTGCATGCAATGACACGAGTGCAGCATTTCCACCAGCCTTGAGAAGTTCAGCATGGATGCCACAGATCCCTGGAGCTTTGCCCTGTTTCAACTGGTTCACCGCAGCCCGTGTTTCCACAAGCGAAGGTGGACCACAGTTGATTTGAGGGTCAGTAACAGGGATTGTAACACCCTGGACGTCCAACTCGACAGCTGGTGGATCAGCCTGGTACAACCGCTCAAAGTAACCGGTCCAGCGGGCCTTCACTTCAGACTCCTCTGTCAAGAGCCTACCACTCTCTGCTCTAACTGCAGTGCTCCGAGGGATGGGCTTGGATGAACGTAATGCGCGAATTCCCCTGTAAGCGGGATGAGAATCACCTGTCCACAGGTGATGCTCTACCCCCTCACGGATTCCTCGCACATAGGCCTCCTTGTCCACCCTCAGTGCACGTACAGTTTTACGCCTCAGCTCCCTGAACAGCTCAGCTCTGCCATTCAGCCTGGCCCTGTGACTCTGGTCAATGGTATCCAGTGTCCCTTGAGAGACAAAATTCTTCTTTGCTCTGCGGTGAGCTCCAAGGCATCCACCGGCAACATCAAGGACGGTGGTCTTGAAGGCACTCCACAACTCTTCAGGACCCCCAAAAGCACCCAGACCCCCCAAGTGTCCACTCAGCCTGTTCGCAAACTCCTCAGCTACTCTCTCATCCCTGAGCTTGCCAACATCCAGCCTAGGCTGGGATGGTACCATTCTCAAGGATTTAAGGTGCAGCTTTAGAGTTGCAACAACAAGCCTGTGGTCAGTATTGAGGAACTGAGCACTCCGGTAGACCCTGCAGTCTGGATCCTCCTCCAACGACCGTCAATGAGGACATGGTCAATCTCCTTTGCCACACCGCCAGCGTTGGAATACCAAGTCCAGCGATGAGCTTGTGGGTGCTGAAACCATGAACCAGCCACCCTAAGTCCATGACTTCTTGCAAAGTCAAGGAACTTGGTGCTATTCTGGTTAATAGTTCCTGACCCATGGGGACCAACACACACCTCATAACCGTCCCTATCAGTTCCAGTCGATGCATTGAAATCCCCCAAGACTAGAAGTGTATCTCGTCTGGGGCACTGATCAACCACAGACTCGAGCGTGGCATAGAATGCATCCTTCACGGTGAGATCACTCGCCTCAGTCCGAGCATAAACACAGACAAGGGAAATGACACCTAAGGAGTGACGAATCCTTAATCTCATAATACGCTCGTTGACTGGTGTTACCTCAATTATCATTGGGGTCAGCTTATTGGACACAGTAACAGCAACTCCTTGGGTATGGTAACCATCAGAGCGACCAGAACAATAGTAGGTGTAACCACCCACCATTATCTCGCCGCAATCCAGTCTCCGAACCTCAGAGAGAGCTGCAATCCCGATGTCCAAACGCTTGAGCTCAGATGATAACAGAGACAGGTGATCATCCTCTCTTAGGGATAGGACATTCCAGGCACCCACCCGAAGGGACCGCCTCAGGTTAACCCAAGGAGACCGCCCTCTGTTGTACAACACCTCAGCACCACTCCGAGACACTCTCCCGCAATCTGACCCAGGGATGTTACCCCGTGGTTTCCCTCCTATCATCAAGATTGGGGGTCCCTTAGGCTTTGCCCCAATCCCATCATCCGGTGAGCTGCCCTACGAAGGGAAGCTGCAGAGGAGGTACTCCCACGGAGTGGGTTTTCAGATTTTTTTTTTGCGTTTATGTGTTTTGCGGAATGAGGGGTTTTACGGTGGCCGGAGTGCAAATCCTGCCACCAACCTCCTAATAAAAAAGTAACCCAACTGCAGGAGGACGTCCGCAGACACAGTTGGGCACTAGATATGGATGGCTGTTGGCTCACAAGGAGCTCCTCCGCCCTTTGGCAGGTTTTGTTTTTAATCCTGCTGGGTGTCCATATCCAAACACCCTCCTCACCAGAAAACCTGGTGGGGGAGACTGTTTAGTTGCCGACAACCCGACCATGGAACAGGTTAGTACAGGTTTACATGGTACCTGTAGCAGGTCACAGATCTAACCTGACCTGACACCTTTTTGGTGTTTTTGGTTTGAGTGCCCTTTATCTTGTTGACATGTACAAAGTGTTTGTCCACCCTTCGCTGGAGTTTGGTGTGCCCATGTGGGGTTCTGGCATCACAAGGGCTCAGAGTGATGAGATTGAATGACTCCAGAAGCATGCGTTTCACTTTATTGCATTCCCATCTATTCAATTATTTTGATATACAATTGTTGAGTAGATGCAGGAATGAGCTTCTCTTGCATTTTGGACGTGGCCTTCCAAGGTTTGATTGTCAGCATGCTATTCTTCCTTCTCCATGTCAATATGTGTCTAGACATAATATTCAACTCAGAAATGCTCAACATTTTGACCGACCTCAGTGTAAGACTCAAAGGTATAAAAATTCGACAATTCCTTTTTTAACTAAAATGCTTAATTTTGCGATCAAGATGTAAGTATCAATTCCATGTACAATATCTGTTTATATTGTGTTTTAATTTAGCTTGTAATCTTGGTACTTTTACATTTGTTATTAACACGATTCTTCTTGCTGTTTTGATGTAACCGTGTATCTATCAGTCTTCTGACTGTCCACCAAGGAAGCATTAATAAACCGAAATTAAATGCAAAAAAGTATTTAAAAATAAAAATTCCCAAACAAAATGGTTTGATGTTCCTTTGAAGGATGAAACATTTTAGAACTTTCACTCAAAGGTTTAGATCTGATTTCTTGAAGACTGTTTCTTTGTCGGTTTGAGAAACAATAAAAGAATGATTGTTTGACCAAAAGAAAATGGTACCATTCAAACACTCCATTTCAAACATCGTTTGTACGATGAACAAACTTGTAAATTTTTTACTGTTAACAAACGCAAATGTGTAAATCACAGAGAATGCTGTCCAGAAGTCAAATCTTTAGGGACAATTTATTGAATGTTCTGCTTTACAAGAAAACAACTAAACTGATGGTTTTTCTCTCCTCTTTTTTGCAGCATTTTATGGCAACAGCAAGCAACTTGTTGGATGCGAACCTCGCTGATTCATGGAAAAAGATCAATGACAAAAATGAAACAAAAACGGATAGCTCCAACATCCTCAAATCAGTGGAAGTTCTCTCAAGTCTATTTAGGCCCAATGAGGACACATTTGAGATAACAAAAAACAATGTTGAACTGAAGGGGAGCCGCTCTAATGGATTCAAAGACGATTTCACGAAAAGTTTTAGACAAACTGATACTATCTCGATTCCATTAAAATCAATTGATGGCCAAAACATTACAGTGACAAGTATATATTTGCCAACAATGTCTAAAATCCTACCCAAGCAGTTCCCACCATCAAAGAATAATTATTCCATGGGTAGTGCTGTCTTGAGCACTGTCATCATTCACCATGAAAACAACAGCAATGACAATAGCAACATGGAGATATCAATGACCTTCACCATCTTGAACAATTCTAATCCATACGAGTCTCTTTGCACGTTTTGGAACTACAGTGAAGTAAGCAACTAATATATTCCTCAGACTGTTGATTTATCATTTGTTTCACATTTGAAGGACCATAACATAACAGCTGCTGTATAACACTTAGCCCTTCCGTGCATTTCAGGAGAACGGGGAATGGTCCCCGGAAGGCTGCAATGAGACTGTGGAAGGGAATCAAACAACGTGCAATTGCAGTCATTTAACAAGCTTCTCTGTGTTGACTTCTCCCAAAACTATAAACCTCCCTGGGTTGGAAATAATCACCTATGTTGGTGTGGGAATCTCCATCGGAGCCCTCGTTATTGCTCTCATCATTGACATTTTAATCTGGCGCTTTTTTCAAAAGGACCAGATCTCCAAGATCCGTCACATCATTCTTGTGAACATCTGCCTCACTTTGCTCTTTGCTGACATTTGCTTCTTGTTGAATGCATCATCACTGGCTAAAGAGAGCTTCTGCATTGCTGTAACATTTTTAATGCACTTTTTCTACATGAGCCTCTTCTTTTGGATGCTTTGTGAGGGGTCTTTTCTTTTTTACAAAGTTGTTTTCCCTTTCCATTTTGCCACATCAACAAGGATCAAAACAGTGCTATTCATAGTAGGCTATGCCTGTCCAACGATCATCACCGTGATAACCATTGCGGTCACACAGCCGAGAAACGTCTACATACGTGAAGGAACCTGTTGGTTAAAATGGGATCAATCACGAGCTCTACTGGCATTCGTCATTCCTGCTTTCATCATTGTTGGGATAAACTTCATCTTTCTGATGGTGGTATTGTATAAGATTTGCACGCAGGGCAGGATGGGAGTGAGCACCAACAATGACGATGCAGCTAAGCTGCAGCGTATCTTGCGGAGCCTAATCATCAAGATGCCCGTCCTGGGCACCACTTGGGGGATTGGTATTTTTGCTTTTGCACCAGGAGCTGAACTGAATAAAGGCCTTCATTACACTTTTGCCGTTTTGAATGCTTTTCAGGTAAGTCATGGTACTCATAGGGCACTTTCAATGCATCATTTTTATTGTTTACACCTTAGAGGAACACTTTTTATGCTGAGACTATCTTTTCTGTTTTTCAGGGATTCTTCATCTTGATTGTGGATTATCTTATGGACGCAACAGTAAGTCTGTCACAGTTATAACTGGCAAGGCACTTAGTAGAGTGCATACCTCCACCAGGCTGAACAGTTTACATTTTGTATCCCACTGATTGGCCAGATCTGCATCCGGACATGAACAAAAAACGAATCGCTTGTTGTTGTCACTTACTTAACTCACCCACCAAGTTTTGTCATAATCCGTTCACAACTTTTTGAAATATCGTGTAATAATATATCGATTTTAGCCGCATTTTCTCACAATGGTGAAGACTCCTTTAAATTCTCAAATCTGGATCTTCACGAAAATCGAAGCAATTTATCCTTGTCTCACACACACACACATACACAATGGGTACACCTAATTTAGTTCAAATCTGCCCAAAACCTTTTGAGATGTCCTGCTCACAGACAAACAAACAGACAAACAAACAGGGGTGAAAACATAACTTCTGTCCATCTTCAGTTGCAGTGGTAATGAAATGTTATATTTATGTAGAATTGCTGTATGGGGTGTCTCCAAATTGAAACTAGAGCAAAGGCGATGGTTCACCATCACAAATCCCCACGCTCCCACCTAAAGCAAAGTTGAATGATAGTGAAAAAGGTTCCACCAGGAATGACTCGATGTCAAATTTTGAGTTTTTTCCACAATTTTAACCCTTGTGACCATAAGTCCCCACCACTGAGGTATGAACATGGTGTCAAATCAAATCGTTACATATTTCATGCTTCTCCTAATGTTAATTGAATATCCAAAGTATAATGAAAAAAGATGTTTTTAAATGTGCACGTCATTGCATGTTTTGGTATTCGACCTTTTTACCCCACCCCGGGGGGAGAGGACGGGTGGGGCCAACATGACACTGCTCCTGCACATTCGTGCCATGTGGTGATTATAACATCCAAGTTTGGTGAATTTCGGCACAACTGTTTAGGAGAGGAATGCATGACAGACAGACAGACAGACAGACAGACAGACAGACAGACAGACAGAGACAGAGGGACAGAAGCAGATTTCAAAATCCACTGTTGTTTTTTTTTCTTGAAAAAAGCGTGGGGATAATAAGATAATACTGAGTCGATTATGGTTAAAATAATTGAAAGCTTTTTAGTTTGTTGATGGAATTTAACTTTTGCTTGCAGGTGAGGCATTCTTTGAAGAGGGTCATCTTTGGCTATTCTTGGAAAGTAAGTGCAAGTTTTGATATTTGGAAGTTCATATTTATGATGTATAATCATCTCTTGTCGACAAATCATCGCATTCCATTTATTTTGCTGCTTGGGATTTGGATTATTTTTGTTTGTTTGTGTTAATCTTTCACAGAATACAGTGAATATAATCCTGAAACATGCACAATGAAGCAACTGCACACTCACTACAATGAAAGGCAACAGAAAAGGGCTTTTCATTTTACAGCAAATTAATAAATAATTTTGCAGGTTTTTAACGTTTTCCCCCCAAATCAAACATTGAGAGATGCAATGCTTTACTTTGTGTTGGAAAACAGTGGTTGCACCTCAGAAAAGATTATTTATAGTTTGTTCTCCATCAATAAATGCCAATTAAAGCAACATGCTGTAATGACCTTCCAAAGGTCATCAAAGGTATTGCTGAGTGGATGGCAACATCAATATATGAGACAACCACACCTCCAAGGAGAGCTGAACTATCATGGTTCTACACAGACCCATGACGAGCAGTTAGCGTAGATGCATATTCTGGTGGGATCTATGACCACGCCAGTTATCAGTCAGGATTCCTACAAATTTCGTCTTTCATTGTTTCCAAATGGACCAAAACGTCAGCAAGAGAAAATAGCAGCAAGAGGAGGCATGCACCCTTTAAGGAATACATAAATAGTAAAAACACATACACAACAGAGACAGGGAAACCATGGGGCATAGGCCACCGCAGAATCTGAGCATTCATGCAACACAGGAGTGGACCAGAGACTCAAAAGGATGTGGGAAAAAGAAAGCATGGGGTGATTCAAAGCACAGATCAAAGAGCGCAAGGTCCATCGGTCCTACGCAAGAGAGCGAGAGTCGAGCACATGCTTTTCACCCAGTCGCCTCTCCATTGACCGATGGCCCTGGGCCCAATCACCACATCCCATATGCAGGCAGGTGGTGGCACACACCATATATATATATATATATATATATATATATATATATATATATATATATATATATATATATATATATATATATATATATATATATATATACATATACATATATATATACACATACATATATATACACATATACATATACATATACATATATATATATATATATATACATATACATATACATATACATATATATATATATATATAATATTGTTACAAATCTGGAAACAATGCGCACTCAACATTCAAGTCCCAAAGTTAGTTATTCCGGTAAATACGTGTGTAGCCAGGTCCCTTTCCTTTTTGTTTAATGGGAGGTTTGAAAGCGTGCGTTGTGACGTCTTTAGTTAGGTTTTATATCCAACGAGCCATCCCAAACCTTCCCATCACGCTCCATTACCACCCGCTGGCTGCTCGTACCTTGACTTGCCGAGAGGGGGGCCTCACGGTTCCGGTCCTCGGGCCCCACAAACGATTGTTTTTGTACAGTGGGCCTTTCAGGGCTCTGTCTCAGGGCTCTGCGCGAGCGAGGCCATGTAGAGAATATGGGGTCTCCAAACAGGGGCCACGGCTCCGCCCCGATAGGGTGCAGCCGTAGGCCAATGAGGGGCGGACAGCGAGATGATTTTCGCCAAGGCCCCTCTCCATGTTGGAAGAGATATATCCCCAAGCAGACTCGGAGGGTCGTGGCCGTTGTCGTTGGCGTTGTCGTTGTCGTTGGCGTTGGCGCTGGAAATCTGGAATACTTGAGTGGTTACAAGTTGGTTGACAGTGGTTGGGCTGGAGAGTAAGTGAACCAGCTTGTTCGTGGAGCCTTGGTGGGTCCCGTCCGCAACCCTGATCTCCGCCCCGGAGCTCCGATTGCTCCACGTGGCTCACATGGGGAACACCACGGAAGCAAGCATGTAATGCGATCAACGGGGTGATGTTACGCTTTTATTTATCACCCCAATGGAGGGGATGTGCAAGTCATAAACCGCCGCCCTGGTGAAGCAAGGTTCGGAGGGCCTTGCTCAGAGTACACGATGCCCCGCCGGGATGTAGCGAACATCCTCGTGTGTGGGCAAAGGAGCACTAGTTAGTGGGATGGGTTTAGTGTTCGTTAGACCAGCTTCATGGGGCCTGAGCAGTTCTCCATGGGGCTGGTGGGACCAGTTAGTGGAAATTTAGTTTAGAAGTAGAATGGATTTGAGACTTGGACAGAACATGGAACATGTAGTGGTTGGTTCCTAACAGCTTAGTAATATAATTAAATGGAATGTGCATTAGTATAAGGGATGACAGGGAGCACAAATTATTTTGGAGGACGTGGAGAGTAGATCGTCAGTGTTGGTGTGAATTGAAAAGAAAAAGAAATACAATAAATGAATGTGGGTCAGCGGCCCTGAGTGTGAATGGAGTGAATGTGGAATGCATGATGCGAACGAATGATTGGGGGGAGGAGTGAATCCCACCCAAGGGAACCCAGGGTTAGTGTAATGTTAGTTAGTGGATTCGTTAAATTAACCAAAACGGATGTCAGTTTGTTGTTGGTGTGAACGAAGGCACGAAACCTTTTGAAGGGTGCAGGAGTCTATTGACCGGCTGGGAGCGTGGTTGGTGAAATGTGCGCACTGAATAGAGGGCCCCCCGGGCACCAGAGTAGTCGGCCAGAGTAGGCCATGGGTCCAAGGGACCGAGTTAGTGTAATGGGCACGGGCAGCCCACGGAAATGGGACCCGGAGCACCAAAATGCCACGTGGGCATAAAAGGGGACACTGCCAGGGGCATTCCCCACGTTCATACGGAGTCGGTAGGCTCAGAGATAGCCTCAGCGACCCGGGGGTGCCGTAGTTTGAGTTCGGCAGATGGGTATCCCTGCCAATTGAGCCACGCTGCCCAGCCACAAAATTCTGCAAGAGCATGGGAGAAAATTTCTGGGCCGGGCCCAAATTAATAACGAACACCAACACAGGCGACGGGAATCATGGTTTCTAGAACTGACAGTTTAAAGAGGCAGGCGTGTTGAAAAGCCCCGGGGATAGATTAACGTTAATAAATGCCAGGATAGAAAGGGAACGTGTACCCCTTCGCACCATCCATCCCTTTGCTGTTTGTAGGCCGCTGGACTCAGCTTGGGAAATTGCTGAAATCTGAAGGAGTTATTCTGAGGCTGCATTGGGCCTCGAGACAGATTCACCAGTCTCTTCCTCAATCCCCTCAAAAAAAGGATCTTGGGGATTGGGGATAGATGGTCAGGACAGGTTAGCCAGACAAAGACGATAAAGGGGCGAGGGACACACATAATTCAAAATAAAATAAAATAAAAAGTCTAAATTTCGTTGTTCTTTTGTTACAGGCTAATGGGGGTGGGTATGGACAAAGACAAGTAAAGGCGATAGGTTGGGGGGAGACTATAGGGTAGGTCCGAGCCTGTTTTAAGACCGGCCGGCGCCACCACACTCCCTCCACAACCTCACGAGACCAGACTGAGGCCGGCCAGCTTCATGTGCCGACCTGCAGCACCTTACCTGGTCTGCATTTGCCATGCCATGCTTCTCCTGCCTTTACCTTGCCTCCATACCTGCCATGCCTTTGTTTGCATTGTCACAACCTTCACCATGTGCTTCAGGACCACCTCTGAAAGTATTTTTCAAGGACTGCCCTGCAGGCAGCTGCATTCCCAGGGACTGCATTTGAGCAGCCCGGATATCTCCTTGTTGGTGCATAAAGGCCAGTTCAAATGGCCTGTGAGACGGCGTATGACCTGTCGTGTTAGGGTGAGTTGCCTCCAGCAGCTGAAATAAAAAAATAAAATAAAAAAGAAGAAGAAGAATTCAACGACAAACAAGGGACCTTTGAAGGCCCTAAAGACGTCTGACCATCAGTGCCTGCTGTGCGCTCACCCACAAATGTTAACTTTGCTGTGTTTTCTCTCCTCAAATCACAGGTCCTGAGCCATGGGTAGTGTAAATCGCCATGGGTAGTGTAATAAATATTAATCAATATTAGAAATGCACATAATTTTAACCCACCTGTTGTTTGTTTAGTGCCGGAAATGTAGTTAAGTTGTCTGAGTGAGTCTGCTAGTTTAGTTACGCAACGCACTAGGTTATTTCTTTTTGGGACATGTATTTCAAATATCACACTCAGGGATCCGTAGGTAAAAGGTATGATAGGAAAACCTACACCTGCATGCCACACGAAAATTAACGACTCGGGTTGAGTCTATAAAAAAAGGGGGGGTAGTGTTATGAATCTGGAAACCATGCGCACTCAAGATTCAGGTCCCAAAGTTAGTTATTCCGGTAAGTACGTGTGTAGCCACGTCCCTTTCCTTTTTGTTTCATGGGAGGCTCCAAAACGTGCATTATGACTTCTTTAGTTAAGTTTTACATCCAACGAGCCATCCCAAACTTCCCCATCACGTTCCACCCCGGCACATGAACAATGCCCTTTACACATCGGTGGGGATTCTAACCTGAAACACATACTTATCGAAATAACTGATCTCCGGGGAACCTGTATGATGTTTTGTGAATTTCCGCAACCGCAACAATATATATATATATATATATATATATATATATATATATATATATATATATATATATATATATATATATATATATATATATATATATATATATACATGTTGTTACGAATTCCACCGGTTCGACTGCCACGCATGACCGCTTACGGCCCAACCGCAGTCGCGCGTCCATCGAAAACCGGAATTCAGTCGTAGCTTCCGGACAACTCCGGAAACCTGCTGCGGGTGCCTTAACGCACCATAAATTGCCAAGATTCTGTCCACGCGATACAGGGTTAATCGCCGAATCTCGATATACCTAATTATGTACGCAGACAGAAGTACCGAGAATTTATACCTCGACGGACCTTGAGCGGGTCGAGGCGTTACCGTACCCGCACCGTGCGTGACCTGAGCGGTTATCACCAAGGTCCGTCGGACCAAATAATCACTTTTATTGGCTTTAACAGGCTGCTAATTTCCGGAACTCACTGTGGAAGTCAATGGGAGGAAATGGACGCAACGAGCAGGTTTACATTCAAACAATGGGGCATTTATTAAACAAGCAATCAATGGGAGAAGGGGACATGACACGAGCAAAGCCTACAGCCGATGTATATTTAATTATGTACAGGCATGCACTTAACCAGCAATTCTACTTAAGGCCCGGTCACACCTTGACGTTTTAGCCAACGTATGCCGATTTTTGAATTTTTTTTCTAAAACGCTGGCACACGTTGAAGACGTTATGGGTAAGTTTTGATAACATTGAGAGCACGCTGGCATACATCGTAGTACGTTGCCATACGTCGTTGTACGTTGGCTTTAAACGTTGTACTTTTCGGTTGTCCTCAAATTTTTTCATGCTTGAAATTTCACGACGTATGACTCACACGTTCCGCTACGCTGGCCACAAGTTGTAGGCACGGTCTGCGATCGTTGACAGACGTCAACACATGCTACTTGTAAGTTAATCATAAGTTGAGACATGCCGAGGTAATGTTTAGAGTACCCGAAACTTATTTCCTACCTATGATTAACGTGTTGTTGGCACGTTACGCGATCGTTGCCACACGTCGACAGACGTTACTTTTAAGTTACTCATAGGCTGAAAGACGTCGGTATAATGGAGCGTCCTTGCGTCAGCGTCCACGGCCACGGCCAGGACACTTATTTGCAGCATTCTTCAAACTTTTCTTCGGCATGACGAGGATGTTCACACTTCGATGTCTAGCTTGGCTATGATTCCAATTGTCCATCGGCAGCGTCTATTTAAAATAGTCGAGTTTGAGCGTTTTAACACGTTCAGAAGAAACGTTTCAAATTTCCAAACCCCAGCGTCAAAAAAAAAAAAAAAAAAAAAAAAAAGGCGAGTGACAGCAATTTAAATCGTTCATTGTAAACAATGAAACTAGCTGAGTGGTACCGTTTAAAAGTCATTGAGTGTAAAAATAATCCAATTGTTGAGCGCAAGCGTCTACTTTCAATAGTGGAGATGCAGCCATTTAAATCGTTGAGTGGCAGCCCATGAACCTACCCGTGGACACGTGCGTCACGTCAAACGTCAAACGTTCAAAGCACGTCAAACATAAGTTAGAAATAAGTTTCGCGTAAAAAAGACATTACCGCGACGTGTTTCGACTTATGAGTAGCTTATAAGTAGCCTTTGTGGACGTGTGTAAGCGTCCACATATCGTGTGTAAAACTTATCCCCATCGCATGCGGAACGTGTGTCATACGCCGAGTACGTCGTAAAATTTTGAACATGTTCAAAATTTCTTGACGTACTCTACTTACTACGACTTATGATAGCGTATTTAGCGTTCTACTCGCGCATACCAAACTTACCCATACCGTATTTGACGTGCCCCAACGTTTTAGACACACTTTTTGTTACGTCGGCATACGCTGGCAAGATCGCCAAGGTGTGACCGCGATTTTGACCCTTCCATTTCTACGGCAGTTATGATTCGAATCGTTGTGCGTTAGCCTTTTAATAGGCTATGCGTGCAATGCGCTATGCCTGAGTTAGACTATTGTTGGGCATCGGTTGTGTAGGCCGACAACAGGTTCAGCATTCGTTGGTATAAGTTATCTATAACACAACGAAACGTTCTGTGTAGTTACCAATGCGTTATACATAAGACCAAGTCGCTATGAATACGTCCGAATCTTTAAAAAAAAACATCAAAAGTTCAACGTAACCCAGCGTTTTACATAAATTTTAACACGTTGCCATCGCTGGCTAAAACGTCAAGGTGTGACCGGGCCTTAACTTATGTTTGACGTGCTTTGAACCAATTCTTTACGTAGTCCCAACACAGATCGACGTATGTAGACGTATTCCAATGACGTCTTCCGGTCGACAAAAAAAAAAAAAAAATGAATGTGTTTCTAGCTTACAACTGCCATATAAAGACGTGTTCCCAGCGGTTTTGGGAATTGGTATATAAAAATGGTGTTCATAAAAGGGGAACCCAACAGTGTTTTCGAGTCCTTTTTGAGTCGATGTCCATGTCAGCAGTATCAGTATCAGTATCAGTATTAGTATTAGTATTAGTATTAGTAGAGAACATTGTACTTTACGGTAATTCCACATATCGACGGTCCCCTGTGCCAGTGCGCATGCGCAGCCTGACCCGGAGCCAGGGATGTTGTGGGTGTTTCAACCTGTTCAATACTTGTTTGATTATTGTCGTTCCACGCTAATAAAGTGGTCGAACAAATTGAACTCTGTTCTTATTTATAATCAAACAAGTTGATGCAGTCGAGTAAAGATCGTCGGTGCTGAGGAGGACGCGACTGGGTGAAAACGGACCACGAGAACGTCGACAGTGAGTTTGGATTTCTCGGGTTCTGTACCCAATCTTCGCCCCCAGGACACTGTACACACGTGTGCATCACCGAAAATAGAACGTTTACTCCAGAATAACTGTTCCTATGGCGCCGGTGGAAGCAGAGTGCCCGATCGAGGGTTGTGACTATATGGCTACACACGCAGAGGCGGCAGTGGTGGCCGCCATGTTGAGTATACACGCCACTGTGCACGTCGCCGCCCCCAGGGCGGCGAGCTCGAATGCCAAGATGGAGAAACTCAAGCGTCCCTCCATAGCACTGGCCGGAACGGGCGAGGCCTGGTCGTACTTCATAACCCGCTGGGGCGAATACAAAACAGGTACTAAGCTTGTCGGACCGGACATAGTCGCGCAGCTACTGGAGTGCTGTGAGGAGGAGCTGAGAAAGGACCTCACTCGCGCGGCGGGTCGGAGCCTCGTGGGCAGCGATGAAGAAGACGTCCTCGCCGCCATGAAGGCGCTCGCCGTCCGGACGGAGAACACGATGGTAGCTCGAGTGGCCCTGTCTAACATGCGGCAGGGACACGAGGAGCCCGTCCGGTCGTTCCACGCCCGCATCAAAGGGCAGGCGGACACGTGCAAGTATGAAATGAAGTGCACCAAGGCGGGGTGCGATCAGGTCAACGACTTCACCGAAGAGATATTGCGCAACGTGGTTGCCCGTGGCATCGCGGACCAAGCAATACA
Organism: Eptatretus burgeri; assembly: GCF_056783735.1. Taxonomy (NCBI): domain Eukaryota; kingdom Metazoa; phylum Chordata; class Myxini; order Myxiniformes; family Myxinidae; genus Eptatretus; species Eptatretus burgeri. Next base: position 55,946,165 of record NC_140974.1, read on the forward strand.
ACTTGACCTACTCGGTGAGAAGAACCAGGACATGCCATTAAAGGACATGATAGAGTATATCGAGGCCAAAGAGTCTGGAAAACGCTCGGCATCGCGCCTGCTTGACACTCAGAGCACGGACTCGATCAGTAGTTCGTATCGGCGGGGAAAGCGACAGGACGTCCGCGCCAGAGTAGGAGCCAGGCCGGAAAAACGGAAGGCCAAGCCCGAAGGAGTATGCATCTACTGCGGCGAGGTGGGCCACGGCAAAACGCCTCAATGGCGCGCCAGACGCGCCGAGTGCCCCGGATACGGTAAAAAGTGCCGGAAGTGTGACCGCCAGAATCACCTCGACAAGGCGTGCCTGGGCGGCCGATCGGCAAGACCCCCATCTAAGGAGACCGACGGGATGTACGACGAGCAGACGGCAGCCTTCGTCGAGCTATGCACGGTCACCATGGCCAGCACAGAGGACGAAATGCGCACGCTTCCCCTCGCTCACCACCTGTACGATGATATGTGCGATAAGTGGATGAAACGCATATCCGACCCGCAGCCATACGTCAACCTCACTCTCACCAACAAGCGCGAGGATTACAAAGCGCTGGGTTTTAACCTCCTGAAACACACCCGCGCGGTAACCCTACCCGCTATGGCAGACACGGGGTGCCAGAGCTGCCTGATCGGCATTAAAGTCGTCCAACAAATGGGCCTGAGTACCGAGGACCTCATACCTGTATCCATGACCATGAAGGCCGCAAACAACAGAGGAATTCGTATCCTCGGAGCCGTGGTAGTCAGATTCGCCGGTAACAGTGATGACGCTCGGAGATTGGAGACGCGCCAAATCGCATATGTGACGGACTCTTCAGACCGCATCTTCCTCTCCCGCGCGGCCTGCATGGACCTGGGAATGATCTCGGACAGATTCCCGACACTCGGAGAGGTGAATCTGACAACCTCGGAATTGTGCGACTGCCCGCGACGCGCGGAGCCGCCGACCAAGCCGACCGCACTCCCCATGCCAGCGACCGAGGCCAACAGAGAGGCACTACAGTCACATTTACTCAGGATGTATGCTCAGAGCACATTCAACACGTGCCCACACCAGCCACTACCGAGAATGACCGGCCCGCCACTACGTCTTATGCTCAGTGAGAACGCGACACCGGTTGCCCATCACACTCCCATCTCCGTGGCCATACATTGGCAAGATGAGGTAAAAGCAGGCCTCGACCAGGACGTTCGGCTCGGCGTGTTGGAGGAAGTACCCGTCGGCACGCCGGTGACATGGTGTCACCGCATGGTAATTTGCGCGAAAAAGAATGGCAAGCCGCGACGCACCGTCGACTTTCAGGCCTTGAACAAGCATGCGTTCCGCGAGACCCACCACACCCAATCCCCGTTCCACCAGGCGAGACGCGTACCTAACGGGAAGCGCAAGACAGTATTCGACGCATGGAACGGTTACCATAGCGTCCGCCTACACGAGGACGACCGCCACAAGACGACCTTCATCACTCCATGGGGGCGCTACCGGTACCTATCTGCCCCACAAGGGTATATGGCATCGGGGGACGGTTACTCACGACGATACGATGAGATCGTCGCGGACATTGGTAACAAGACCAAGTGCGTAGATGACACGCTCCTATGGTCAGACACGATTGAGGGGAGCTACTTCCAGGCGGTCCAATGGCTGGATATATGCGGCCGGAATGGAATCATCCTCAACCCGGAGAAGTTTGTCTTCAGCGCACCCACGGTGGACTTCGCGGGCTTCACCATCACCATGACCGACGTGCGACCGTGCAGCCGCTACCTGGAAGCAATCCACGATTTCCCACAACCGCGTAACATCACCGACGTCAGATCGTGGTTCGGGCTTGTCAACCAGGTGGCATACGCCTTTAGTATGGCCGAACGAATGCAGCCATTCCGGAAGCTCCTGAAAAGTGGAGAACGCTTCCAGTGGTCCATGGAGTTAGAGGACATATTCCGCGAGTCGAAAGACGTGATCGTACAAGAAATCGAACACGGTGTCCGCATATTTGACAAAACTAAGCCAACATGCATCGCCACGGACTGGTCGAAGGAGGGAATCGGATTCTGGTTGCTTCAAAAGCACTGCCGATGCGTGCCAGTTAGACCATTCTGCTGCACTGATGGATGGAAAATAACCCTGGTCGGCAGCAGATTTACACACGCGGCAGAATCCAGATACGCGCCCATAGAGGGCGAGGCTCTCGCAGTCGCGGACGCCTTGGACAAAGCGCGCTACTTCGTACTGGGCTGCGAGAACCTGATCGTTGCGGTAGACCACAAACCACTGCTGAAACTCCTTTCGGACAGAGCACTTGACGACATACCCAACCCCCGCCTCAGGAACCTCAAGGAGAAGACCCTGCGTTATCGCTTCCGCATCATACATATCCCGGGCATGAAGAACAAGGCGGCAGATGCCATGTCGCGCAGGCCAGTTGGCACCACGCGACCTCCACTCATGAACCTTCCAGATGACAATGCCACCATAGCGACCCACTTCCAACCAAGCACGCACACCGACGTCCTGTCCCTCCTACGCCAAACTGAGCCGGAGTATGACGACGACGTCGAGGACAACCTGGCATGGTGTGCCGCGGGCCTCGAATCATTGCGATCAGTAACATGGGATCGCGTCAGGGAAGCCACCAGCAGCGATGGCGATATGCACATATTGGAGGGAATGACAATGAACGGCATCCCCGACTCAAAAATCGAGATGCCAGAGACAATTCGCGACTATCACCAGTACCGCGAGAACATTACATCGACAGATGGAGTGATCCTATACAAGGACCGAGTAGTCATACCACCCTCACTCCGCGGCGATGTGCTGAGCGCCCTACACGCTGCCCACCAGGGCGTATCAATGATGACCGCCCGCGCAGAATCCTCTGTATTCTGGCCAGGCATGTCGGCCGACATCAGCGCCACTCGGAAAAACTGCGAACACTGCCACCGGATGGCACCATCACAGCCTGGAGCGCCACCAACTCCACCTATTCCGGTCGTTTACCCCTTTCAGGCAGTGTGCTCGGACTTCTTTGTACACAGGGGTGCACACTACCTTGTGACAGTGGACAGATACTCGAACTGGCCGATCATCTCAAAGTCGACGGGTGGCGCCGCCGGACTCATAAACCACTTACGTCGCGCCTTCGTGACGTACGGGACACCAGAAGAGCTCGCGTCGGATGGGGGACCGGAGTTCACCTCCACCGAGACCAGGTCATTCCTGCACAGATGGGGCGTACACCACCGCTTGTCATCGGTGGCCTTCCCTCACAGCAACTGTCGCGCGGAGATTGGAGTTAAGACAATGAAACGACTTATCACGGACAACACCAGCCCGCAGGGAGAACTTGACACTGACGCTGTGCAGAGAGCGATACTACAATATCGTAACACGCCTGACCCTGACACGAAGATCTCCCCGGCAATGTGTGTCTTCGGCCACCCGATACGCGATTTCATCCCAATTATCCCCGGGAAGTACAGACCGCACGACACTTGGCATGAGACCCTGAAAGCGAGGGAGGAGGCCCTCCGCAAACGTCATATCCGCACAGCCGACACCTGGGCAGAACACACCAAACGCCTTCCGCCACTTGCTGTAGGGGACCAAGTCCGCGTACAGAACCAGACAGGATTCCACCCAAAAAAATGGGACAAGACAGGCAGTATCGTGGAGGTACGCCAACACGACCAATACGTGATCAAGATCGATGGCTCGGGCAGAGTCACACTTCGGAACAGGAAATTCCTGCGCAAGTTTAGCCCAGTTCGCAATGACCAGCTGCCACCCCGGTCTATCTATGATGATCTAGCAACCCGCATCACTGTACCTGCACCCGTTGTAACACCGCAACTGCCTGACCTCGACAGCGAACCCGTGACATCTGCGACGCCAACGGGGCCCACGCCGGCACTGACGTCAGTATGCACACCCCAGCGCAAGACGACACCCGTTTTAGACACGCCAGCAGCACCAGGACGAGGCACACCGAGGCGCGCGATCCTTCAGACGCCACCATCGGCCCCTGAAACCCCGAGAGCCCCATCCCCACTGGGGCCCGATGTGACACCACCAGCACCAGCGATAGGTCAACGCCGATCCACCAGAGCGACCAGCGTGCCTGCCTGGCACAAGGACTACTCCATGGAATAGTCACACGATGGGCGATATAAACTTTTGTTCATTCATTAAACTTAATATTTTCTCAGCCTTTATCTATTAACATAATAAAGACTCGGAGGGAGATAGAGAACATTGTACTTTACGGTAATTCCACATATCGACGGTCCCCTGTGCCAGTGCGCATGCGCAGCCTGACCCGGAGCCAGGGATGTTGTGGGTGTTTCAACCTGTTCAATACTTGTTTGATTATTGTCGTTCCACGCTAATAAAGTGGTCGAACAAATTGAACTCTGTTCTTATTTAATTAGTAGTAGTTTGTTCATGTTGGCAGTAGTAGGTGAGTGTGAGGGGGAGGGTGTGGGTTATGATGGATCGTCCTTGCGTCCGCGTGTCCACGGGTAGGTTCATAGGCTGCCACTCAACGATTTAAATGGCTGCATCTCCACTATTGAAAGTAGACGCTTGCGCTCAACAATTGGATTATTTTTACACTCAACGACTTTTAAACGGTACCACTCAGCTAGTTTCATTGTTTACAATGAACGATTTAAATTGCCGTCACTCGCCTTTTTTTTTTTTTTTTTTTTTTTTTGACGCTGGGGTTTGGAAATTTGAAACGTTTCTTCTGAACGTGTTAAAACGCTCAAACTCGACTATTTTAAATAGACGCTGCCGATGGACAATTGGAATCATAGCCAAGCTAGACATCGAAGTGTGAACATCCTCGTCATGCCGAAGAAAAGTTTGAAGAATGCTGCAAATAAGTGTCCTGGCCGTGGCCGTGGACGCTGACGCAAGGACGCTCCATTATACCGACGTCTTTCAGCCTATGAGTAACTTAAAAGTAACGTCTGTCGACGTGTGGCAACGATCGCGTAACGTGCCAACAACACGTTAATCATAGGTAGGAAATAAGTTTCGGGTACTCTAAACATTACCTCGGCATGTCTCAACTTATGATTAACTTACAAGTAGCATGTGTTGACGTCTGTCAACGATCGCAGACCGTGCCTCCAACTTGTGGCCAGCGTAGCGGAACGTGTGAGTCATACGCCGGCATACGTCGTGAAATTTCAAGCATGAAAAAATTTGAGGACAACCGAAAAGTACAACGTTTAAAGCCAACGTACAACGACGTATGGCAACGTACTACGACGAATGCCAGCGTGCT
>NC_140974.1:55956494-56121494 GCF_056783735.1 Eptatretus burgeri
AGCAAAAGAAGACACAGTGTCACACCCTGTGAGGGCATGGAAGATGGGGAGAGTAGCACATTGTCTTGGGTTCATGGCGGCAGCCAGTTGGTGAACAGCTATGTACCGGAAGCTGGATCCAGTACCAAGAGCTATCCACAGCTCATCAGGATTGATGTTGTTGAACGAAGCCACAGCCAGTACCACAACATCAGTATCCACAGTGCGTATGGCCACCTTCGTGATCCCCTTCTGTACAGCATCTGCCACATGTAGAAGCAGGCGAGTGTCCGCCTCCTCGTGTGAACATGGGGCGAGGCTGGTCAAGTCGGATTTGGCGGGAGAGCACAGGACGTCAGTTCCACATGTTGCATACATTTCCTTGCCATCTGCTATTGGAAGACAAATGGCCTCTTGTGACGGGAAACCAAAGAGCTCAGTCTTGTTTTGATCCACACGAAGGAAATCCTTCCAGTTCTTAGGCATGACGGTAGAGGGAGCCACTCTCCTCCTGACGCCATTGCCCCTCTTCTGTCTGGTCGTGCCTTTCAGGCTGTCAGGTAGATATACATCCCAGATGAGGTCGAGTCTGTTGACCTTTTCGAGTTGAGTGGAGATGTAACGTGCAAAGACTGTGTTCACATACTCTTCAAAGGTCTTTGCCGTTACAGAATTGAGCATTTGAACAATAGCTGCTCCATCAAGGATTGTGGCATCAACCCCAGGTGCGCTTGTGGTTTCGGGTTGGTCTGATTTCAGGCAGTGTAGTACATCTGCTTTGACTCCAAGGCGCAGTTTTCCTACTGTTGATAATGCTGGTGGGGCTGCCTGGTTCTCGTGGCAGAAGAACTGGTCCAGATCCCCATCACGTGATTCGCAGGCAATATACAGCCTTGAGAAGAGACTACAGTCACTCTTCACTGCGGCGAGTTGGATTTGCTGCTTTGACTGCGTCTTGGTCTGTGGCCGATTGAAGAGTGGCAACTTGTTCATGGGCAGCGTTTCTGTAACTGGCTTCGTGCATAGTTCCAGTCATTCTTCAACAAACTTTGTGTACTGCTCCTCACCAAGGGACTCAATCTTCCTCACAGTTTCTGCCACTGGGGTGTCCATGATGTCTCTCGTGTCAAGGACCAGTAGGTCAAAGCGAGACATCTGTAAATAACTACCAACACTGTGTGGAATATGTAGACACTTCGATTGGAACACAAATGCATGCTTTGTACATCGTAAACATGTTTACCATTAACGAATGAAGCCAAACATCAATATTTTGATACTTTGAGGTCATTGACCTCTCACGGTCCTCAGAGGTCAAATCTGCCTTACCTCCTGATCTGATAATGAAGCTTATGGCATGGATTAAAACTGGTAGAAATTTCATGCTTTAGTCATAATTTGCACAATTCTTATGATATGAGAGATTATCAGCTGTACTAAAAGAAGAAAATGCAAAAAAAAAATTAATTGGTTTTTTTCATATTTTTTTGGGAGTTTTTATTTTTTTTTTCTTCCCCTCAGAGGGGGCATGGGCTTGGTTAAAAAACAAACACACATCAACCCCACAACACCCCTTGACAAGACCCCCACCAACAGCACGCCATACACATGCACACAATCACCCATCAATGCTCAAACTACCTAAAAGTCCTGTCAACATCCCCATACCCCTCCAACTCCATAACTTGGTACCTATCTAATTCCAATTTAAAGTTATCTACTGTTTCAGCTGCCACTACCTTTCGAGGGAGGCCATTCTATGCATTAACTGCTCTCTGAGTAAAAGTCCCCTGCCTTACAACCGTCTTAACTCTCCTCTTCTTTACTCTCGGGCTACGGCCCCTGGTCCTATCACCGTCTACTCTGTTGAATAATTCATCTGCACTTATCTCCATCATATCTCCTCGTAACCGCCTCTTTTCTGGTGAAAAAAGCTCTGTCTCCTTCAGTCGCTCCTCATAGCTGAGTCTAGCTAGGCCCGGAATCAATCTAGTAGCCCTGCTCTGAACCCTCTCTTTGGCATCTATGTCCTTCCTGAATTGTGGTGACCAAAACTGCACACAATATTCTAGATGTGGCCCTCACTAAATTCCTGTACAATGCTAACACCACCTCTTTTGATTTATAAATGATCCCCCTCCAAACACAACCTAAAACCCTATTTGCTTTACCTATAGCTGCCTGGCACTGCACTGCGTGCTTACCTCCCACATCTATTACCACCCCCAGATCCTTCTCCTGTGTGACACACTCCAAAATTACCCCTTGCATCATGCAATCTCTATTTTAATTGTTCTTTCCCATCCACACCTTACACTTGCTCAGGTTAAATTCCATCTGCCAATCTTTCACCCAATCTATGCAAGTATCAATACTTTCCTGAATATGATCACCACCCCCTCTGCTATCCACCTTCCCTCCAAGCTGTGACATCTGCAAATTTGGAAAGGCATGAACATTTTATAATTTACATTATGATTTGTAACATTAACTTCATGGCATTAACATTTTTTATATTGAGGAATTTTGCCCTCTCCCTTTTCTCTTGCAGGACTTGTCTTCCAGTCAAGGCCCACAATCCACTGGCCAAAGAACAAACAGTAAGTCGCATATTTGCTCCAATAATCTCACATCCACTGCTCACTAAATGTGGGGTATGCTTACACATTGTAAGCAATAACGAACTGTGCTTCCCCATTGTCTTGGGTCACTCACCTGCTTTTGTTTTTATCATTTATTTATTTTCATTCATTTATGGATGCTTTCCAACAGTTCAGCGATTTTTTTTTTTTCCGGTGGATCGGCTGCGATATCCATTGGCACATGAAATTTCAGCTTTCTACATCACCCAAAAAGTAACGAACATTAATATTAGTCAGTGAGTGTTAAGAATGAGCTTTATATATTATACACTAGCAAATGCTACCCGTCACTTTGCTGACAGGAATACTGAGAGGGCGGAGAAAAAGAGTGGGGTAAGAGAGAAGGGTGGGGGAGAGAAGAGAGAGAGGTGGGAGAGTGAGGAGGTGGATAAGTGAGAAGGGAGGGAGAGTGAGGAGAGGAGGAGGAAGGGAAGGCAGACGTGTGATGGAGCGTCAATTACGATTCATACTGTCTCATCAAAATGATTTTGCACAGAATAACAGTGAAGAAGGAAACAAAATAATGTCTGAAATCCATTTTCTACCAGTCATAATATAAATACCGCCTGGAGACAAACACCGCCCGGACATGTCCTGAGGTAAACACAGTCCAGAAACAAACACTGCCAGGACATATCCGGAGACAAACACCGTCCAGACATGTTTGGAGACAAACACCATCCAGACACGTCTGGAGACAAACACCGCCAGGACATATACAGAGACAAACACCGTCCGGACACATCTAGAGACAAATACCATCCAGACACGTCTGGAGAAAAACACCGTCCCGACATGTCTGGAGACGAACACCGTCCGGACACGTCAGGAAACAAACACCGTCTGGACACGTGTGGACACATCCAGAGACAGAGACACAGAGAAAGTTGTGTGGGAGAGTGATGCACTGTATTAGGAGGGGGCGGAGCGAGGATGGGACAGACAGACAGACAGACAGAAAGAGAGAGGAGTAGTGGGTGAGGAGTTAGCAGAGAGAAAATGTTATGCTTTATGAACACACACACACACACTATATATAAATTTATTTATAAATATATCAAAATATATATGTAAATATATAAATATATATGTAGAAAAAAAATATATATATATATATATATATATAAATAAATATATGTATATATATATATATATATATATATATATATATATATATATATATATATATATATATATATATATATAAATATATATATATATATTTTTTTTTTGCATAAGATTGGGGCAGTTGGATTACACATTTTTAAAGAATAAGAAGGCACTTCCAACCATAAGAAAGAACTAGATCGACTCCGCTAATTTGAGCAAAAAAGCGAGAGCAGAGCCGGTCTCAAAGCAACATTTCGCCAGCTTCATCAGGAAATACAGTCTTCAGGCACATAAATATAACAACGTATATATGTATATATATATATATATATATATAAAATATATATTACTAAAACTCTCATCTTGTATGTATGTATGTATGTATGTATGTATGTATGTATGTATGTTCCCGAAATACAGCCAAAACGATACACGATAGCGCAAAAATTTTAGGGTGACCTTACTCACCATTCTCCTGCGGTGTGCAGTATCAAGTTTCATTCAAATAGGGCAACAAAAAAATATTAAAAAAACAATTCCCCAATTCAGTCAAGTACTCTTTGGGATAATTTGATCAAAGTAAACAACCTCAGCAGTGTAGTTCGCTGGAGCTGTCTTTTTTTTCTTGAAATGATTTATTATAAAATCTCAGAACATTTCGTATAGACAAAGAACGATTTATTTTTAAGCATAAAATAAACATCACCATTTTGATCTAATATTCCATGTCCATTAATAAATAAAATTGTGTTTAGAAGATGACGCAAAATAATTTCTTCGACTTTCTTTTCTCTGTTTTTTTTTCACATTGACGCGCAATATCAAGTTTCGTTCAAATCGGGCAATGAAAAATATTATTAAAAAAAATCGAATCCCGATTCAATGAAGTACTCCTCGGGAGAATTTGATAAATGCAAACAACCTCAGCAGTATAGTTCGCTGGAGCTATCTTTTTTTTTTTTTATGATTTTTTTTATCAACAGCTGTCACAATGGGAACCCAACGGGTTCACGGGTCATCTCGTATAAATTTAAATATATATTTAAAATATAAATATAAATATATATAAAAAAAATATATATATATATATATAAATACATACATATATATATATATATATATATATATATATATATATATATATATATATATATATATATATATAAAATATGTAAATATAAAAATTATATAAATATATATATATATATATATATATATATATATATATATATATATATATATATATATATATATATATATATATATATGTTGGTGCTCGGCAATTTTTTGGGAAATGGCTGATTGGAGTCTGTGATAATACCGACCACAGTATGTACTGTAAAGCAGTGGTTCTCAACCTTTTGGAGCTGCGACCCCCAACAAATTTAAGTTGGGGTTCGCGAACCCCCCCCCCCCTCCCGACTCGCACTTGAAACACACTGCAGTGACGTCATGGAGCGCATAAAAAATCCACAGTGCCTGGAGCATATTGGTCAATGCCGAGGTACTGCCAGCTGTTAAAACTAACCAGAACTAAACTAAGCTAAACTGGCATCACAACTTAATTATTTACACTCTGATGTATAACACAGTAAAAACAGCCAGCCATATTCATCAAAAATATACCATCAGAGATGGGGAATCCCCCGCCATTATAAAATAATTGAAATCAGATAAGCGTTTTTTCAAGATGGCCACCCCAGTCGGCCATCTTGGATCCGGCCACGCCCAAAATCAAGAGGGTTCTTCCTTTTTAGGTTGTACATGTGTGACCCAAATTTCAAATCGATATGGCGAACAATTTATGAGTTATCCCACTCACAGCTATAAATGTTGACGCCCGAATGGACGGACGGACGGACGGACGACTTGCCCCAGTCAGCCATCTTGGAGCCGGCCACGCACAAAATCAATAGGGTTCTTCCTTTTTAGGTTGTACATGTGTGACCCAAATTTCAAATCGATATGGCAAACAGTTTATGAGTTATCCCACTCACAGCATGTTGACGCCCAGCCAGCCGGACGGATGGACGGACGACGGACGACAGATGGACGGACGACCCGGGTGACAACAATATCCCCCTTCTGCCACGCGGCGGGGGATAAAAAAGGCTTCTGTAATTGCAAAGAGCGGTATGTAGCCTATTTATGCTCGGGACACAGACTGGAAGATTGAGCGACCCTCTGCTGCAGACAAAGGTTACTATCACACACGACAGATACCAGACGTACATAAACCTTGCATTACTGACCAAAAATATACAAAAAACAAAACAACAAAACAAAAACAAAATCAATTTGGCTTTAAGTACAGTTTTAAATTTTATTCAAGATCTGACAGCACAACTCATTGTGAAGGAGGCAACAGAACTGCTTTACAAGCTGATGGCAATAGGAGTAGGTGACATTTAACAATGGCGACATTTATTTCCACACACAGGCATGCAATGAATGGGGGGATGGGGAAAAAGACACGAGTAAAACCTACAGCCGAGTTCTATTCCAATGTAAAGCTAATACAACACAAGGCACTTAACAGTTTCCGACTTATTAGACAGGCCCACAGACACACATACACACACACACACCCAAGAAATGGTGGCTGATGCCTTTAATAATGGACTCCAGCTTGGAGGACAGATGAGCTGAAACCCAGAACCTCTCTGAAACCCAGACCCAGAACCCAGACCCAGAGCTGAAACCCAGAACCTCTCCACCTCGTGTGGTCTTCAAGCTGCTCGGACCCGGGCTCCAGCGAGAGCAAGCTGGATCCAATCGCCATGAGCCGCGATCCTTCCCGAGCTCCAGCGAATCCTCTCGCGCTTCCGAACACGTGCTGGTGAGACGAGGCGCCGATCCTTCCTGTCGATCGTCGCTTCCCCGAGGATCCAACTCCAAGAAGAGGCCGATGCGTCGCACCTGTGCTGTACTGAATGGGAGATGCTTAGCAGGCAGACACGAGCGGGGGAACAGTCGAGCCGGGCTGTGTTGCACAAGCGCGAGCGCGGGCGTACTGTGCCCGCGGCTCTCCTTTATTACGTATGCACACGCACAAGCCGCGTTCGACTACTGCATTCCTACGACGCCTCAGGCGGCGCGCACACCTTATATCCCTTGCAGATACGATGACCACTCCCACACCACCATGCCCTTCCCCGCAGGCCCACAGACTCCACCACACTCCTCCCCCCCTAAAACTATGATTATTAAATGATCAGCATTATAAGAAGCATAGACAACACGAAGAACTTCGGTATAATAATCATGCAAATAAAATGAACACAGCGAAGTATAACAGCACACCACATCATATAATGCGTGAAAGCGGGTTAATGGAGCAAGGCGAAAAAAACCACAGCAGCCCTACCCAGCGGAAACGCCCCCAGGCGGCTCATGCTGACATGGCCCTCGCCGAGGTCGTGGCGATCTTTCGAGCCAACCTCCCCCGGCACCATCAAATGCCTCCGGCCCAATCCCCCCAGGCAGACCCGACGTAGATAAACATTCCGAGGCCGGAAGCCCACTGTCTGGAAGCCGTGGCGCCAGCCTTGATCGACCTTGGCTGGGGGCGCTGAACAGCGCCGCTGGCTGTACGCATTTAATGCTCCAAAACAACCCACGCACCACAATCAGTTGAGACGCCAACGCCCGTCTAAACGGCCTTGAGAGAACACAGAGAGCTGCGCTCGCAACCAGAGGTGGGGGTAACGCCGACCAGTGCACCAGTCTTGGTTCCGAGTCGATCTCCGAGACCCACACGGCAGTTAGACGGTCGCAATTCCATTTAAACCACACTTCAATCATAGGCTCGTTATAAATCACTACGAACATCACTTGAAGTATTGCAAACCCATTTTTTCGTACAGCGCGGTCTTTTGATAAACTCCCAGCACATGACAAAGCAACAACTCGCGGCCCGGGACAATGGAAGGCCAACCCAACCTTTTTATTCGCCCCCACCGCTTCCAAAGCCCCCACATCACATTGATCATAATACAAATCCCATTGACTGATCTCCGCCAAATCCACTTTCACACGAGACCTGCTGGCATTTATTTCAACAACGTTAAACTGCATCACTAGAGCAAGGAACAACACATATGCCATGAACAACAACCCATAACCCTCATCACGAGTCCGATTCTTGATTGTTGACTCGATGTTGTGACTCGCGACTTCCTTTAACGCCACGGGCTCACCGCCACCTGTTGAAGCTGCTCGAACAACACCGCACCTCGCATCATGCACGCAGCCGACGCGCGAGAGCCCATCGCGAGAGCTGGCACGGCTCCTGCTGCTCCCGAACCTGCTGCTCCCGCACGTTCGCCTGCGGTCCCCCTGCGGTCGCCTTGCGGGCACCTTGCGTCTGCCTTGAAAATTCTATGGCCGCAGCAGGGATGCCCTAAGGTCAACGTGCGACATCAAATCAAAGACCGTACGGCACCCCCACGTTTTCGGTCTCCACGATTTATAAATACCCCGTGCGGCTCCCCGAAAAATAAAAACATATGTGACTGCTACATTGTGTGACCGTGGAAATACTGCGGCCGCCGTATAATTGCTAGTGGCCGTAGATTTTGTAGACCCTACGGTCGCCGTGGCAAATGTGACTTAGGCCTAAATACGCTGTGCGGCTCCCCGAAAAATAAAAACAAATGTGACTTGGCCCTTATCGACATAACTGACTAAAGGAACCTGAATGTTGTGTGCAATCGAATTCCCAAATTTGTAACAATATATTTGTTTGTTTATTTGTTTTGACAACCTTCCCGCGACCCCCAAAAACAATCTCGTGACCCCCAGGTTGAGAACCATTGCTGTAAACAAACCAAAAACCCTGAGTAGCTTTCACCGTTGTTTTGGGGGAATTTCAATAAACAAATTTTAAAATTACCTTTTATTATAAACGTTTCAAGGAGATGTGCATAAACATTAATATTTATAAACAGTTGGCAAGCGTCACGTGACGGGTCGAAAAAAAATTTGGCTCTGTAGTTTACAAAACACGTTAATATCCCAGGTCGAAAAACCAGTTAAAACCAGTACACATTTCCAACTGGTCTCTATTGGTTCTAATTGGTCTTTAACTGGTCTCTATTGGTTTCAACTGGTACCAGTTAAATTCAGTCAGAATTCCAATTTCCCAGTTGAAAAAACCAGTAGCTCATATTTGTACCAGTTAAAGTCTTACTGGTTCCAGTTGATACCAGTTGCAATGTACTGGTCCCAGTTGATACCAGTTGCAATGTACTGGTCTCCCAGTTGATACCAGTTACAATGTACTGGTCCCAGTTGATACCAGTTAGTTAAATACAATTGTATTTCAACTGGTAATATATCACTATTCCAATTTCCATATTAAAACCAGTAAGAAACCAACTGGCTTTACTGGTTCCAGTTGGCTACTGGTTTTCAACTGGTACCAGTTGACCAGTAAGCTACTGGTCTTTACTGGTTTTTTGACCTGGGATGGCAAACGGCTTGGAAATCAGGTGTTATCAAATGTATTTTGCTTTAAAACTCACAAAGAGAAACCATACAAGTCATTCCACGTCATATCACCGGAGGCCTCCCAATTGACCCCCTCAGATTTACTTTAAACTTTCATAAAATAGTTCCCAGGTATCAAAATGAAGATGCCTAAAATTTTAGGTCCATAGATGCGGTCAACTCCGAGATATTGAGGGTTGAAAATGTGGTTGTGGCCCTATTTTTATGGTCGTTGCGAGCATCACAAAATGAACGGCTACTTTTAAACTCCCACAACGTTTTAAATATTAATGCTAGAGCCTTGAAATTTTCAGAGATTATTCTTCTATAACTGCTCTGTAAGAAACACCCATACAACTGAGTATACCTCTATTAAATTTTATAACCTGATCAGTTGAAATCCAGAAAATAAATGTTGGTTTTGTATGAAGACCCAACTTTGAGACCCCATATATTTTTATTGACCCATCCCAGAAGCTTGGAATTTTTTCATGCAATAACTGTATGGTAGTAGTATTCAAATACATGTTTACTTTTCTTAATCAGTCATATATAATACAGTCATGATCCCTCAAAAATAGAACCTTTTTCATTTTTCCCCGAAATTCAGGTAAAGGATTGCAAATATATGACAAGGTATACCACTTCAAATTGTTCACCATTGGAAAGAGCATATTCAAGTTTACAAAAGTGTCAAATATCAAAGTGGTATAATGTTTCTATCAATATTTTAAAAATATTTGAATAAATGATGTTCTGCCAGTGCTGTGCGCGTGGCGTGTGCTATTTAATGAACAGTCCTTTCACATGTAGTACATATGTGTAGTACTTGTATATACAATGTACATACATATCATCTGCTATTAGGATACCATAAACACAATACTTTGAAATTTCAATTTGTAATTCTTTGTTTCTCATTTGTAAATAGCAAGAGCTTAACTCATCTGGCTGGGGCTAAAAATAGAACTCAGGAATAGTGGCTGATCTGCTGATGCCAGCAGTGTATATAGTTACATTCAAGGGAGGACATTTGTTGGGTTCCTTTGGTCCATGTGATGAAAGTTATTGATGCTCCCCTAACGTCAACTGGGAAGCAGTGCAAGCTCGCACCTGACTTGGAAAAGCAGATCAAGGACCTATTCAAATCATTTACGTGAAATGTTTTATTCCATTGTTATTGCAGTATGTGATATATTTTTGTGTTATTAATTTGAATCATAGAACTAATCATTCATGATTACCATGGTGCCCACACCATGCACACACTTCATGTATTCACGACTGTGTTAACAACAGTTTAAAAAAAAAAATAGAAAATATATTTTAAAAATATACCACTTTGATATTTGACGCTTTTGTAAACTTGAATATGCTCTTTCCAATGGTGAACAATTTGAAGTGGTATACCTTCTCATATATTTGCAATTCTCACCTGAATTTCAGGGAAAAATGAAAATTTTCAATTTTTGAGGGATCATGACTGTATTATATATGATTGATTAAGAAAAGTAAACATGTATTTGAATTCTACTACCATACAGTTATTACATGAAAAAATTCCAAGCTTCTGGGATGGGTCAATAAAAATATATGGGGTCTCAAAGTTGGGTCTTCATACAAAACTAACATTTTTTTTCTGAATTTCAACTGATCAGGTCATAACATTTAATAGAGGTATACTCAGTTGTATGTTTGTTTCTTACAGAGCAGTTATAGAAGAATAATCTCTGAAAATTTCAAGGCTCTTATCGAGCATTACTATTTTAAAAGTTGTGGGACTTTAAAAGTAGCCGTTCTTTTTGTGATGCTCGCAATGACCATAAAAATAGGGCCACAACCACATTTTCAACCTTCAATATCTCGGAGTTGACCGCATCTATGGACCTAAAATTTTATGCAGCTTCATTTTGATACCTGGGAACTATTTTATGAAAGTTTAAAGTAGATCTAAGGGGGTCAACTGGGAACCTTTTCTTAAATTTGGTGATTTCAGATGGAATGACTCATTTTACCTTTCGAAAGCCCATCATCATCATAGGATACGGGCTGAAACATTACCAACACCAAGCATGCAGTCATGCACACACAGCCGAGGAGAATCCCTTTAAAATCCAAATGTACCCATATGCACCACTTACCTTGTAGCAACTGCCGACTGTGCATCCCAATCGGGAAACGAACTGTACTGCTATCAACTATAGGGTGCTCGGTAAGCGGCTTAAGCACTCAAGCAAGCAGTCCAATTTAATGGTTGATAAGGAACGGCTCGCTTGGCATGCGATTCGCAATCACTGAACCATCATATGAAACACATCTGGAGACACCCAAAATATCAAATATGCCTAATTTGCACAAATAAACACTTTTTAAGCAGTCAGAACTATTGCTAAATTCAATTCTGGAGCTTAAATTTTGCAACTTGACTTAGCTTCAGACATTCTTGAGGTTATGGAATGTGCAGAAATGAAATAAAGCCACGAATGCTGGTGTCTTCAGGCGTTTATAAGCATTGCAATGTATCCAGCGATTCAAACGCATGATGATCAGGTATTACATAATATGAGTGAGGAAAGTGAAAAAAAAACTTTATTGTTAAGTAATCGTTGCGGCCTGTACCAAGTCAAGGCATGGTGGCTTCAGACCCTAGCGAGGTTACCCAGGAAATGCCTTAAGACCCCGTATACAGTGAGGTAGCCAAGAATGCATGTGATAAAGGAGATATTTAAATAATGCCGTTAATTATCTTCAAAAGGGGTTCTTCAATTAACCCAAACACACAATTTTCACTCTTGCACTTCCTTCAAGATCCCTGAGTATGCTTGCAAAGTTTCAGGCTGCGAGGCTTCATGGTTTTGGAATTATGGAGGAGACACACTGACACACACACACACACACACACACACACACACACACACACACACACACACACACACACACACACACACACACAGACACACACACACACATTTATTAGTGTAGATAGGAGTTTATGAGTGCATCATTGTGGACACATTTGAATGGGCAGCCATTTTTTCCCCGTATCATCCCTCTATATGGAGTACTACCGTACTCCATGATAGACGTATACTGTACAGTATGTATGTATGTATGTATGTATGTATGTATGTATATATATATATATATATATATGTATATATATATATATATATATATATATATATATATATACATCTTCTTCTTCTTCCTTCGGCTGCTCCCGTTAGGGGTTGCCACAGCGGATCATCCGTATGATCCGCATAGTGATTTGGCACATGTTTTACGCCGGATGCCCTTCCTGACGCAACCCTGGTCGCCTCTTACGACAAAGGGATATGGTACACCTATTTTAACCGGGGTATACACCGGCCCAGTACACTGGTACTCACTTCGCCGACATCGGAAGGATGACAGGCTGAGTCAACCCCCTGGTGTATTAATTCAGTGGCCCAACGGGGCTTGAACTCAGGACCTTTTGGATCCCAAGCCGCTGCCCTAACCACTGCGCCAACACCAGGCTACATATATATATATATATATATATATATATATATATATATATATATATATATATATATATATATATATATATATATATATATATATTATTACGGCCATGGGTACCGAGACACCAGTTTGTTACTCAGGGGGTTTAATCCCCGCTTGTCCTCGGAAGAGCCAAGGACCTGGGGCCATCGCTCACAATTAACTTCGTGGTACAGTGGGTTGCTTTAGGACCACGAATGCCACCCAGTTAATGACGAGTTCCAGTGTCCGCCACTTAACTTGAGGTTACGTGGTTACCTGAACGGGGAGCGTGCCCTCGGCAAAGCACAAATCTTATCTTGATTCGATCTTAATTCGGGCGACCGAGCATTTGACCGCTGGTGCGTGCCGACTATTATTGGTCAAGTCTCAAGTCGTATGGTAATTACCTCCCAGTCTATCTAGGTTCGGACAATGCTGGATCAATGGAAGGAAAGCACAAGCATGGACAGGTTGGAACGTCAACAAGCAATTTATTAATAAGGAAATAAATTAATAAAAAGAATTTTATTTCCATGAGGTAAAAATAAATAAATTCCAAATCAATCAAAATGATCGCAAGCAAATAAATAATTAATCAGGCAAAATCAATCAAAATGATAGAAAAAGAGACAAAGAGCAGATTCTTATTGGGGATTGACTTACTTAAGAATTAAACGCAGACAAGGGTACCCAACAGATCATTCAGGGGGAAGAGAAATCATCTTGCTCAACAAAGAGAAGTCCTCCGTCAAATAAAAATGTCCTGAAATGTGTGAGTGTGCCTTGTCCGTTGCCAGCACCCAGCCTTGCCGTGCACCCACTCGCAAAGAGGCTTGAACGCCAGTTGACGTCACCCCCAACAATCAGGTATGCCAGGAGCGACTGTCTGACAAACTGATGAAGCAACCGTCTGACTAGAACCGACGAAGCAACCGTCTGACTGGAAATGATGAAGCAACCGTCTGACTGGCTCGTTGTCAACCGACCTGCCAACTCACTCGTCGACTGACCCACGCGTCACTCGTTGTCGACTGACCCGCCAAGTCACTCGTCAACTGACCCGCCAAGTCACTCGTTGTCGACTGACCCGAGCGCACGCACCGCACGCCAAGAACGGACCTCTCCCTCTTTTAAATTGGTGGCCTGTCTCGGCGGCACAGACTCCCCCCAAATCCAACCTGCCCCACTTGCGAATCATTGCCGTGACAACCCGCACGTCGCGTTATTATTCCTCGCTTACGATGCCATGTCTGTGGTGCTGGACGAACGGCAAAAAGCAGCCATTTGTCAGAATTACCAAGCACAAATGTGAAGCGCTCATAAAACATCAACAATTATTACCTCACTGTTCAGCCCGACATGAAAAAAAGCCAGTTGGCGTCCATAGAGCTGCTGAACGGGGTGTCAGACGTCGATGGAAAAAGGCGGGTCTTGGCGTTCGTGAAAGAAACGTGTGTCAACATCGTTGGAAAAAGGCGGGTCTCGGCGTCCATGAAAGAAACAGGTGCATGAATGTGCCTGTCGTAAAGAGAAAAAGAGGAGCTTTCCATAAGAGAGGGGATCTATTCTTTAACCTTCTCAATGCATCACACTTAGAATCCCACTAGACATGGGGATGGGTCTATCTTGGACATGCATTTTAGGAAATAACTATCTGAGGACCTGGATGTTGGTATGCATTCGTCGGATCGGATTCTGAAATCCGTAACAGTGTGTGTGTGTGTGTGTGTGTGTGTGTGTGTGTGTGTGTGTGTGTGTGTGTGTGTGTGTGTGTGTGTGTGTGTGTGTGTGTGTGTGTGTGTGTGTGTGTGTGTGTGTGTGTGTGTGTGTGTGTGTGTGTGTGTGTGTGTGTGTGACCGGGCCTAGTGGCGTGCGCCTGTAATCTGGCTACTCGGAGGCTTGGGTTGGAGGATCGCTTGAGGACGGGTGCTCTGCGCTGGGCCGCGCTATGAGAGGGTATAGGGCAGCCCGGAATCATGGTGAAACCCAATCCTTATCCCTGTGTCGTAAGAGGCGACCAGGGTTGTGTCAGGAAGGGCATCCGGCGTAAAACCTGTGCCAAATCAGTATGCGGATCATAACGGATGATCCGCTGTGGTGACCCCTAACGGGAGCAGCCGAAAGACGAAGAACAACATATATATGTGTTTGTGTGTTTGTATAAACAGAAAATCTGAAGCCTCGGGCGACCCATGTGAGTACGTCTATTAATTACATATTATTGCACCGAGCCAACATCTCAATCTTTCAATTTGACCTTTAAACCCAAACCTCCACACTTCACACCTTTTAGACTAATTTCATAAATAATGTGCAAACTCCATCCACCTGGAGGGTGGTAAACTGCGAGTCATTGTACAAATATGGTAAGTATCGCAGGCGTGAGGCACGTGAACAAAGTGCAGGAATTCTCTTCCATCTGTAACACACGCACGCACCAGCCAAGCTGATTGACGTCGACTTGTTGTCATTGAAGGGCAACAGACATGAAACAAAGTTGGTGAGTAAAAATGTAAATACATTTTTTTGAAGTACAGAAAGAAGTTATGAAAAAAACATTGAACAAAAAAAATGTAAAAGTATGTCAGGATGGAATGGCAAATAGTGTGTAAACAAGGTAGGGATGGTCACCTGTCATCATGTGAATTAATCCCCACATCATCCTTTGACTAATGGGTGTGCCTACAAATGACATGATACATTTATAGTGTGTGTGTGTGTGTGTATGTGTGTATGTGTGTATGTGTGTATGTGTGTATGTGTGTATGTGTGTGTGTGTGTGTGTGTGTGTGTGTGTGTGTGTGTGTGTGTGTGTGTGTGTGTGTGTGTGTGTGTGTGTGTGTGTGTGTGTGTGTGTGTGTGTGTGTGTGTGTAACAGTTTAATATTTTAATGATCAACTTCAAACGTGGAAACAATCAGCATACACGATCATTTCAAATGGATGCACGGATGGACAGGGGACAACCATTATTTAAAGAAAGATGTGTAGATGGCTTGACATGATCATTGTTGGAACCAACCCTACGTTTGTTTGCGTTCTTTTTGCCATTGCCATCCCACATCCTTTTACACTTTTAAAATGCTTTGTATCATTCCTATAATTCACGGAACAGGTGTTTGGGTGTGTGTGTGTGTGTGTGTGTGTGTGTGTGTGTGTGTGTGTGTGTAAGTCGGATCGTAGCCATGTCGTTCTGTGTGTGTGTGTGTGTGTGTGTGTGTGTGTGTGTGTGTGTGTGTGTGTGTGTGTGTGTGTGTGTGTGTGTGTGTGTGTGTGTGTTTGTCACGCTACTTCTACAGTTCTGGGCCAATCCCATCCAGACTTGCTACACAGGATCTGCATGACCCCAATTCATGCTTAGGGGTGTTTTTATCTTTGCCAAGATAATATCTTTGCCAAGGTCTTTGGCGGGTTGGGGGGGGTGGACACAAATTCTCCATGTAAACGGGTATCGTGTCGCGCTGCCTCCAGGTCTCCACCATTTACAGTGCAGTCTTCCTGTCCCCACACTTTCCAGTGCAGCGGATGTTTTTAATGTTTTTTTTTTCACACATGTAGGTATGGTATGTTTGTTTTCATACCTAAGCAATAGGTATGTTTTCTTGTGCAGGAGGTATATGTGGGGTAGGTAGGTAGGTATGTAGTAGCAGTAGGGAGGTATGTTCACATACCTAAGCAGTAGGTATGTTTTAGCTTCACACACGTAACCCGGGTTGTTTATTTTTTTGTCTATACAGAGCTGTCCGTTGCCTATACACCGCCCAAATAAAGATATACCTCAGAAGAACGTGTTGCATGCTTGGAACAAGATTGCCCATAGGGCGGGTACTCTCCTGGTACTTATAAAAGGGTGATGTGGTCACATGGTCATTAATATTAAAAGATAAGGCAATTTTTATTGTATTACGAAGCCTGGTGTTGGCTCACGATTAAAGTGGTGGGCTAAAGATCTCAGAGTCTTGAATTTGAGCTCGTCTATCCAGGAAATAACACCAGGTGGGTTGTCTCAGCCTGTCATCCTTCTGGGGTTGGCAAAATGAGTACCAGCTTACTTGTAGCAGGGGCACTGCTTCCACGGCACAGCCATGCTCCCAGCAATGATGCAGCCAGCAAACACAGGATGTATACTGAATAATAATAATAATAATAATAATAATAATAATAATAATAATAATAATAATAATAATAATTGTATTACCATCCCTATATCCTTTTGCATTTTTTATTTAAAATGTTTTCATTACTTGTAAATAACATTATCTTCGTATGTTTCACTTCCAGTCTGGATTTCCTTCCACAGTCTGCCATTGTACACATTAACAAGATCACCTTTTTATTCTTACAGTTTCAAGCAAAACCTTTTTTTTTTAAGTGCAATTTAAAATTCACGCACAGAAGGAATTATATTTTATAAACATTCACTTTCTCCACTTCCAATTTCAATATTCATGAGTCTGTCTCTGATCTAAACTGTCATTGCAGTTACCAGCCAAGGCAAAGGCAAAAGCAAATCCGAAGAAAGTCAATACAATTACATTTGAACGCCTTCTTCAGAAGATCACTTGTGGGGTTCAAAGATTTGCTCCCACCGGCACTTCAAACTGTGGTTTGCAATGCAAGAGCAAAAAAAAAAAAAAAATCTTAATCAAAGGACTTTTCTGGATTTCGTGATGATATTAACAAATATATAAGTTGTGACTGCTGGTTTTGTTTTGAGTATTCATCGGTGACCTGCCAGCAATCTCAATCTTACGTTTAATTGTTAGAGTTCAAATTTACAATCGTTCTCCAAACACTTACGTAAGTTAGAACAAAACGTTTGCTTCCCTTGGGTAGTTTTTTTTAAACCTCTTGTCCAAAAATTATCGGCTCAGGGTGGACTTTGCACTTACTCTAATATTTTATTTCAAAGTATTTTTTTATATTGCGTATATTGAAGCTGCGGCATCTTGATTCACAATTTTTCAAACCCCCCCCCCCCCCCCCCAGTTTAGTCATGAAAAGCAATGTGATCTTGTGGTTTAAGATCCTGTGTTCTGTAAGAGATGTCATAACGAATGACATGAGAGCTTAGCAGTACCTAAACGTACTCAGCACCTGGTCACATTAAGCACCAAATACATCTACAAAAAGCTCCCTCTCCAAACCTGCAAATTCGCCAACATTTGCATCTCACGTTCATTTCACGGATTTTCCTGACCCACACCGTTCCACTATGACAGAGGCTTATCACCTTGGAGTGCACCTAGCAACTTTAAATAGCATGCAAAACGACCTTGTGTATACTGCGTAGTTTGAGGCAAAGATACAAAAAATATTTTAAACTTCTAAAATTGCTTTTAACATTGTAATTAAAACACTAAGTATGCCGAGAATTGAGAAAGCCGATGCAAAATGATTTCCACCAAAACGCAGTCCCCACTGAATAAACAAATACATTCCATTCCTTTATCACCAGTCATGAATTGAGAAAATGAAGTTAGGGAGGGGGTGCGACTGGAAGAAAATCAGTTCTGGGGAACAGGGTGGATGGGGTGCATGGTTTGCAGGCAGGACGAAGCATCATTATGTGCGCAGTTCCTTTAATGGACATTAAGCCAGGTGTCCGATCTATCAGCACTGGTTGGTGCATGTTAAATATCCCATTATGCAGATTCTTTCGTGAAAAGTAGGCGAGTTATCATTGACAACCTAAGCAAACTACAAATTCCTGCCCTGATTACCATTGGGAAGTCAAAGGTAAACTGCCCGGTATAACCATTGCAAAGAGAGAGCTTTTACAGCAATTAACCTGCCTTCAGGGAGAGAGGGAGAGAGCGAGGGTGGAGGATATAGCGATGGAGAGGGGATTGTGGGGGCGGGGGGGTTAAAAAAGACCAAACATGCAAGATTTGCCTGCAAACTTAAATTATTATCGAAATGTTTAAGCCTATTGTCTCTACTCGAATGCACATTACTTGATTAAACTCAACAGCAACTTCAATAATCATGAATTTTGTCAAGCATTTAATTTAAATTTTGCATAGTGATGCTAATATACATTGAATAAAAATTATGTAATATATAATTATTCACGACTTGGTGGTTCTTATTTTCATCTTTGCACTGGAATTTTTTTTAAAAAGACTAATTGATTGTTTTTCAACAAAACGTCTCATCTCCCGTGAAAGGTTTGCTAGTTGTCGAGCTTCATGGGATCATTGCAGCACTCGGAATGGTCTGAATGATGCAGGTGGTCGACAAAGACAAAGCAAAAAATGAAATATGTTCAGGGTTATTTCATGGGATCTTTCACACCCACAAGCAAGCGTTTGGAGAGGTACGTAGCTTCACATTCCTTCCAAAGGATTCTTCATGGTGATCCCACTCCCGGACACCACGTGACACAGCTGTTGGAGATTCTATTCTGCTGCCATAAAGGGCCTTCAATCCAATACAGGATTTTAGATCAACAATTTTAGTTGTAAATGAGCCCAAGACCAGACAGTTCAAACAAAACCAAAACAAACCAACTTCTAATAAAGAAAAGCATTACAGCTGAATCTCCACCTTTAAAAAGTTTGCCATATTTCATTTGCTAATCAAACTCACCTTTTGATAACCTGCATCTCCCACCTTTCCCAGGATTCAAGCCCATGCCTGACTGCATCCTAAAGGGCCATTTATAGAATTATAGAAGTGTAGGTTGGGAGGGGTAGAGATTGAGAAAGGAAAAATAAACTAGAGTGAAGTTGATGGTGCACTATCGTAAATCCCCATTCTTCCTCCCGAAAACAAAGTTGAAATATGGCGTAAAGTTCCACCAAGATCGACTCGATACCAAATTTTGAGTTAAAATTTCCTTTCCCCATTTTGACTTCTGTGACCCGTAGTCCCAACAACCCTGGGTTATGAACTGAGGGTCAAATCTAAAAAAAACAATCGTTACATATCTGATGCATCTCCCAATGTTGATTGTAGATAGAAAGTTTCATTTGAAAATATTTTAAAATTTGCCTGTAATTGCATTGCGTGACTCCACACAAGTGGACGGAGCCAAAAGTGACACTGCTCTTGCACGTTCATGCCATGTAGTGATCATAACTAGCAAGTTTGGTGAATTTCTACCCAACGGTTTAGGAGGAGATAGCGTGATGGACGGATGAATAGACAGACTGAGCAGCTCATAATATCCCCCCCCCCCCCCGTTTCTTTCAAAAACCATGGGAATAATAAAAATAAGGGAAGAGTACTTGGATGATGGGATTCAAAAGGGGGTAGAGGTAATATCTTTAATAAATTGGGAAGTGAAGGGAAGGGAATGTATGGGGTGTATGAAATGGAAAAGGGGATGAAAAAGTTCATTTCGGAAAGTAGTCTCAAAACTTTTTTGTGATGAACAAACTCCACAGACTCAAATCGAATGATCACAAGTCAAGTGTTCATAGCAGCAATGTATTCGTATCATAAAATCTTTGAGCATTCAGTTTCTGTGATTAACTATATTATTATTTACAGGTATGCAAGACTTAACAAAACCAGTGATGTGCAACCCTCGCCAGTCAGAATGACAATCACATGGCTTTTACACATAAGTTCACATGTTTTTAGGCACAGTACCACCCCTCTCTTGCATTCTCAAAATAAAAATAAAAATTACTTTTGTAATACAATATAAACAGTAGTTAGACTTTTCATTTTTTTTTTGCAGTTTTCGTATTTGGACCATCTTCAGCCATCTTTAAAATGTTTAATCCGCAAGATACAGAACTTACAACTGCAATGGTAAACTAAAAGAACAGGGAAAGGGTAAGTGGACACTAAATAGGCACAAAGCAATATTTGGGGATTTGGAATAGACCAACCATTTGCAAAAGTGACCTTCAGGACAAACTCGAGTAAATATTTGCACAGACATTCCAGTCAAAAAGGGCAAAGGTTGCAAATGGTGCGTGGATCAAAGCACCGCCACTTTCACAAATTACAAGATCAAAAACTTTTTCACTGATGGAATACAAGTTTTCCATCACTTGAACGAATCCATAATAACTGGTGACGATGCCAAATACCAAGGAGAGTCAATAAGTAACATCTTTCCATTTCAAATCTCGATAATCATTTCTACTTCATGACGTTACTCGGGCACCAAGGAATACCACTCCAAACTGACATTTTTGGTTGAAAGGGCAGGGCCTCTGGCAATTGAACGAATGAATGAATAGAAATTAACAAAAGCACGTTTGTAACAGTGCCAAGGCCTATGCCAGCTGCACATGGAAAGGTCAGTGCATGGCACCGAATATGTATTTCCTCCATTACAAAATAAGTGCCTTCAATGGCAGGAAAAACATTTAGTGTACAATTTTCATAAACCTGGTGTGCGCAAATCGGGATCACGTATGTCTCCCTTTTCCGATAAAATGATCCCATAGTTGGAATTTTGCACAGTGCCTGCTCGGAAACCTCAAATGCTAGTCAATCCGATGAGACGGTGAAGTAGGTGACCAATTGGTTAGCCAGCAATGGTTGAAAGTTGCTTTTGAACGTGTGTGAAGAGAACGTACTTCATTGGATAGAGATACATTGGAAATCACAAGGACGAGTTGGGACAGTTTACGTGTTGGGTGGGAGTGTTGAGAATGTGGTGGCCATATTTTGAGTTGGTGAGACACAACCATTGTGGAGATTATAAAGGACCAAAGGATGCAGTGGATAGATCGGAAGGCATGTTGTGGGACTCATGCCCTTTGTCAGACAAGTGACAGTCAGCAGCCCATAAGACATGGGGTCTGGTTGAATATGTTTGAACATCTACAATCAACTTCTTGAATATAAAAAAACGTTACGGTGCCGGTGTGCATGAACCGACAAGTTTTGCAGAAATGAAGCACAGGCAGCAAGTGTGGGCCCAGGGGAAGTATGGTGCGAGAGGAATTTGCAACAAAATATATTTTGGTTCAAACCGCACTCTGAATTGTAAGTTTCACTCAAAGTGCACTTTAAACTCAAGATGTGAGGATGCGTGCTCAAGCAATCATCGTGCTCAAGCAATCATCGCTTGACATTAGCCAACAACACTGCATGCACACTATACTTGGAAATATTTGAATCCCACTGTGCAGAGAGGGAGGTGAGCAAGGATGGAGAGGTGGCCACCGACTTTTTGGCATATGATACCTGCCACATTCCTCATCCTCATTTCATCAAAAATCCTTAGCTTTTTCAAAGTACAGCGACACTTTGATGCCCAATAAAAGCAGCAATAGATGTGCGTTGCCTTCAAAGATGGAAACATAACTCCTCAGCTTAGAGCAAACAAAAATCATCTCATTGTTCCCCAAACTAGCTCTCACTCACATTCTCTGTGTCCTTCCCCAACTCTCATTCTTCCCCACATCCCTTATTTCTCCAAGTCTCCTATTTTGTCTCAGCCGCCACTGTTGGTGTATCCCACCCCCCCCCCCTCCCTGCCTCTCCTTCGACTGTTATTTTCATTCTGCTTCGTCTTGATCTGTTCAGTGTTCGAGCTCCTCCACAGGTGTCAACACTGTCTGTGACACACATTTTTGCCCATTTTACTTCAGACAACTGAAGCCAGAATGCTGTCGACCTCCTCAAGTTGAGGTGAACATCTCAGCAAACCATTCGCTGCCAAATACGATGATGCCTTCAGCTTTTATGCATCAGTCAGATGCAAAAATCAAGTGAAGTGATCAACTTGTAGTGTTCCCCGAGCAATTACCCCGGAAACAGACAGTGGTACAACAGCAAAAAGGATATAAAAATAACTGAATAAAGTAAATGTTTATATAACGAAGTAGGATGAAGGGAGGGGGGGCTGGGAGGGGACCCAAGGAGGCATTTTTGGTTATAATTGGGATGTATAATAAAACTTATGACTATACTTCAATCAATTATGACTAAACGTTCTAAATATATATATTTAATTATAATAGCCAACAACACCACCGCAAAACATCTTCAGCAGAAAAATAACCAAAAACAATCGAATCTCCTATGATGTTTGCTGGGCTGATCAAACATTCTGGTCTCTAGGACAGGGCAGTACCAAGGAATTCTCTGCAGGACCAAGTTAGTACTTGTCCACTCATCTCTTCAGTGAATAAGATGTCTCAATAAAAATGTATACAGACTATAGTATTAAAATAAAACTTTCCAGAGAGAGGGGCGATTTTGAATGTAACCAACACCGAACATATGGCAATAGTGTGTGATGGAATGATTGCGTGGCATCGGTCAGCTGTTACTCATAAGGCAGTGCAGGACAAGATGGAGACAGTTCGCTTGTCCTGAGAGCAACGTAAGCTGATTTTGAAGTGGTATTGTTAATCTGAGAACACACGTGAGGTGCAGGGAATGTGGAGGCGAGAATTTGCAACCTCCCCACCGACACAATAAACCATTTTGAGAATCTGTGATAAGTTTGAAGCTCATAGTACAGTGCAAGAAATGAACAAAGTTCAGGAAGACCTCACACATCACCTATTGATGTAACCAATTGTTTCTCCCAACACTGAATATCGCTCCTCTTTGTGATGTTTCTTTAAAGTCTTTGTTCGGTTGTATATATATATATATATATATATATATATATATATATATATATATATATATATATATATATATATATATATATATATATTGTGGTATTGCAGATGAAGAGAATGCACAAATGGTGTCTCAATAAAATATATACAGACTGAGTCTGGTTCTCCTCCATGGCCTGGTGGCACCCGATCTCATCTTGTGTCGTGGAAGCAGAGGAATGCAAGACCCTGATGGCAATTTGAGTCACTCAGCAAGAAGCTGAGATGCAGGTCTTGCTGCTCTGCCACCATAGACAAGTTGGTGGCTGAGCAGTTTTCTTCCACCTCATATATCGTCTTTCCCCACCAGCCTTCTCAACTATTGTTCCTGTCAAGTCCCAGCAGGTCATACTAATCAATTTCAAGCAAACCGCTCACCTTTGTGGTTTTATTCCCAGCTCCCACTTAACTGGAATTGCCTCCCCAAATCTGTCCAATCATTTCTCCCCTTCACTCATTTAAAACAGCAAGTAATCACCATCTCATGATATCCACTATTGCTGATCCTTAAGCGAAGTTCTTAGCGCTTTACATCAGGCAATGACATCGACCCTCTTCTCTAGTCACTCTTTACCACATTTATCTTGTTTCATCAGCTTTTCCTATATGCTCACATGATCATTGTCCAATTAGCTCCTGAGTTATCTGGTGTTGTTAAACACATCCCAACTTGTTTTTTTTTTGCCCGTTTGTTCATTCGCCATCACTTACCTGCCAGTTTCTCTCTGCTCCAAGGTTTACGAGTCATCCTCTCACCGCTCTATTCATCAGCTCTTCCACAAGCCACAAAATATATATATATATATATATATATATATATATATATATATATATATATATATATATATATATATATATATATATATATTCGGTCAAATTGCATAACATTGGTGGGGTTGATGGAGGTTGGAATGAAAATACAAGATTTGAAAAAAAAGCCACAACTCCAGTGCCCACATGACATGTATCTAAATGTTTGAAATAACTACATTGCTCAACCAACTGACTATTATGAAGTCTCGTCAAGCAATGAATACTTTCCAACCAAGCTACTTATCTCACGAGATCATGCAAGTGTCGAAACACCCTCTTGAGGACATTCATGTTTCACCTGCAATATTCTCTCTGTACACACTGTCGATGTTATTGACACTATATCAATGACAAGTATAAAGAGAATACCTGTACATGCTCCTCTCGCTGCCCAGCCACACCCCACACTAATTAAATTAAGTAGATAAACTGATGGATTGAATTAATGTGGAGTTATAAAGTTATAAAGCACAGGCATGATGGGCTAAATGGCCTCCTCCTCTGTCTAAGTTCCTTGTAATGGAGAGAGTACAGCTGGCTAAAGATATTTCGTAATGTGTTTATGAGGAGTCCAGAGTTTGAACATGGAAAGATTGCAGGGATTCTGGAGGAAGGACCAGCCAAGGGGGTTTTTGTGAGACAACATGTACTGATGGGTACAATAAGGGACAGACACATGGCATGAAGGTTCAGATGTAGCCCAGGATGAAAAAAGGGGGAGGGGGGATGATCATCTCATTCAACAAATGGCCTTGTTCAACAAAGGAGTGTCTTGCGACACAAACGGTTTTCCCCTCCAGATGATGCAAGAGGCAATGTGGTCACATACAGTAATACAACACTTAACGTTGCCCTGTAGAATGCCAGTTCATTATAGAGCTTTATCCCGGAGAAAATGTTTACAAAAAAAATGAAGAGAATTTGTAACATGCAGCGCGAGCAGAGTGAACCGCCATTGTTTGCACTATATGCACACGCTCCGAGCCAATCAGTGATTTTTATTCCGCAGCAGGATGAGCCTCCTCCCACCTCGTGTCCCACCGCTGTCATTTTGGAGTAGGAGTACCAGTAAGAATGACGTCAATTATTATTTTTATTGATATTTTTACATATTTTACGTTTTTGTTAATACTTAATGATGTTATTTTAATTAAAAAAATATTCTTTTTATTCCTAAATTAATGTTTACCATCTGTATCATTATTAACGCTTTTACCAATACTGTTCGCTCGATCAGATGATGACCAATACTGTACCCCCAATGAATCCCTCATATGCCGTTCATGTTCAAGAAACAATGCTGTCGGGAATGCGTCTCTCCATAAAGAATGCTAAAATGACTCCTTTTAGCGCATCTTCGGTTGGCGTTCTCTTTTCCAGGAACGCATCCTGAGTGCTAAGCGAGGTATTACTGTATTGACCATCCTTTTAGAGTATTCCTCAACCCCAGTGCATGTGGAAAATCACTCTTCCTCGACTAGCATCCCTTTCAATAAGGTACACAACTTAGGTGAGTAGTACTAATAATAATAATAACAATAATAATAATAAAATACTTTCTGCATGCATCACCTTTGCATGCTAATCTCTCGCTCTACCCCCACAATGCACCTTCAGACTTTGTGCTCCAATTCAACCAACAGGACAACTTCCAAAAGGAATCTTCGACAGGTATGACAGAACAATGACTTTAAAACACAGCCACAAGTGGTCGATATGTACAAAAAAAACCCCCAAGTTTACGACAATCTTAAAGCTGTGTAAATATTCATCTCCTTCCCTCCACCTGCCCCTTTAAAATAAAATTAAATAATACCACACCACCAAGAACATGAAGAAAAAAAATATATCGTATAACATTGTCCACCATGCCTTATCATGTCAGGGGACCCTCAAAAAGCATGACTGGAAAAGCACCTTACAGCAAGTAACCTCCACAAAGAGCACTACCTTCTTGTGTCCAACGCAAGGGGTGTTTTTGCCCAAGATAAAAACTTCAGGACTTCTTTATCCTTCAAGAATGGGGGAAAGGCCTACCATCTCATCAACTCAAACAATAAAGGCAGACGGTTGAATAAATGAATACCTGAACGTAGCCATCCGTCCCTCCATCTTAACCTTACGCTGACGTTCCCAACTACAGTCATCACATGCAATTATATAAACAGCTCAATATTATAATAATAAAAAACCACAGTTTGAAGACTGTGTAAAAGATGGTGCATTAATAATAAAAAGGAAACTAATTGTGCACTTGGTCAAATCCTAATAAACAAGAGTCGGGCCTGACCAAGTTGTTGTCAGGTTCAAGAGATACTCTAATTCTAATACATTGTTTGATGACTAAAGTTACACCAACAGTGTAGTCCCAAAGTTCCGTGGGAGGTTTTCTTTTTTCCTCTGAGTGCCTGACATTAGAATTAAGGGGCCTGCTGCACAACATCTATACAAAGCTGCAAAATGGTGATGCTCAAGAAAATATTGGGTCTTTCAGGGTCATCTCGGATTCAAGTTCTTAACAATTGAGCTCATTACCATCAAATGTGTTTTGACCGCATGATGAAACCTCAAGCACCAGGAGCTCATTTCCTGGTGGAGAGTTATCGACAAAATAACATTTATTTCATGATTTTAACAAATCTATGATTTTTCGACTTCAATACAAAAATGCTGTTTTTCTAAAGAATGATGATAATATTCGAATAATTGGTTCAACCGTTCGTTAACAGATTAGTACACATTCGGCTCCATAGATTCCCCACAGTGGATGGCAAATGTTCAGTGTTTCCCAGACAGATTAAAAAGCACTGGACTTTAGCTGGAAGGCATAAAATAAGGAAATGCTACGATCTCATAGTTTCGGCCTCCAGCCTCCAGCAAACTGGAGAACTTTCCGTGCCTGCAATTTGCTCAATTGGAAGTCCAAGAGAAGCATTTCTTCAGTGAGTTGAGTCAACAGTGCTCCATCGACGCACTCATGTGAAAACCGGCCCAAGGCCTCCTCGGATAGGCCGATGAAACGCAAGCACTGACAGACACCTTCCACAGACAAACCAGACAGCTCGTCAGGGGGCTGCCAGGCCATTCCATCGCCGCTTGATCGATCGCCTGGAGTTCCACAGAAGGGCAGCAATGGTGGCACACATTCTGTTGTCTCAGTTGGCCAATTAGTTACTCCTGGCAAAGTGCAAGGGCTATTTGGAGTCGATATAATGCAGCAATCACAATTGCAGCCAGAATGAGGTTTACTGCCCTCAGCAGCGAGTATATGTTTTGGAGACCGTGAATGATCACATGCACACGCTTTTGACAAATGGAATTCATCGTGTGGAGAACTCGACTTACATACTGGTGACATATTCGGTACATCTGTATGACCATTGGAAACTGGAGTCTTATCAGACATGTTCTTTAGTGTTTCTACTTTAGTCACAGGAGGAGGGAAGGCGAGAACATGTGACTGAGAATGGAAGTCCACAGTTGCAAGAGAAGTCTGCGCAAAGCCTGGAAAGATCGGCTGTTGTTCATAAAAGCTCATTGAGTTGGTGTCAGGGCCAGATCCCCTACGCGTGTCATTGGAGACACCATCGGCATTATGCCTCGGGGACGGGTGTCCGACAGAAGAGGGTCGGATTCGTTTGCACGAGCGATTGTGTGGTGGCTTTGTCCACTCAGAGCTGCTGCCAATCTTGTCAAAAGCATCATCAACCCTGAAAAGCAAATTGTGCACGATATTAACACGCACTGAAATGCAAGGAGACAAAACTCAGAGACATTGATCAAAACTTTGTTTTCATAGATATTTATCATTCTAACTTAATGCATCGTGTGCCTCACTGCAAATCAAAAACAAGTGGCGGTAATTCAAAAAGAAGACACTCAAAAACTTAATTGTAGATCTTCCATTTCAGTCACATTATCCAAGCAGAGATAACAACCAAATCAAGATGTGGTTTCAACCTTTTAAAGAGTTACTGACATTCACCATGTGGAGCAATACGAGTAGTTAATTTGATTGAAAACAAATATGGAAAGGATTTTTTTAATCTTTCCAGAATAAGATAATTTTGATTTTCATTCAGTCCCTGACTCCCAAGTTGATTTACCTACGAGCAAATACAACTCATTACTTCGCTGACAAGAATATTAAGAGGGGGGAGAGGGAGAGAGGAATGAGGGGAAATAGAGAGTAGGGCAGGGAGGGGAGGGAGAGAAGACAGACGGGAGGGAGAGAGAGAGGAGAGAGAGAGGAGGGAGAGGGGAGGGTGGGAGGGAGAGAGAAAGGAGGGGTGAGCATGGGCAGAGATAGGATAGGGGGGGTGGAGAGAGCGACGCCATGCCAAACTCGCAAAACACTCTGGGAGAGGGGTGGGAGTGAAGAGGAAGGGGAGAGGGGAGGAGGAGGGGGTTTGGGAGGAGGTAAGCATGAGGGGAGGTGGAGGGAAGGCAGTGTGATGGGAAGGGAAGGCAACATAATGGCATGGGAAGGTAAGGCAGCATAAGAGGAAGAGAATGTGATGCAAGGGGTGTCTGGGTGTCTCCGTGTCTCTGTCTCTGTCTCTGTCTCTGTCTCTGTCTCTGTCTCTGTCTCTGTCTCTGTCTCTGTCTCTGTCTCTTTCTCTTTCTCTCTCTCTCTCTCTCTCTCTCTCTCTCTCTCTCTCTCTCTCTCTCTCTCTCTCTCTCTCTCTCTCTCTCTCTCTCTCTGACGCTCTCTCTCTCTCTCTCTCTCTCTCTCTCTCTCTCTCTCTCTCTCTCTCTCTCTCTCTCTCTCTCTCTCTCTCTCTCTCTCTCTCTCTCTCTCTCTCTCTCTCTCTCTCTCTCTCTCTTATGGTGGCCGCTTCTCACACTGCATTGAAAATCTCAACATTCACTTTTGAAATGAAGGGAAAACAGGCATGAGTAATGTTGATGCCAAATTTTATTTCGCAACCAGGATATTTTGTCCTCTTTTAAGACAAATCCAACCTCCACCGCTCTATGTTTCAACGCCATTTTGGGGTAGGTCACATAGGTGGTATAAGTAGCTCAGTGCTTCTAGTGGGGCAGATAACAGCAATTTTTGAGAGGAATCGTGCAAATGATGATACAAGCATCAAATTTGGCACATTTGTTCTCTAGGGGATTCTAATCAAATCTGCCTGATTGGCCATTTGAAAATCAAATTTTGAAAAATAAAAAATAAAAAAAAACTTCAAAAAAGTCAAAATCACGAATCAATGTTGGATGCTGGCTGAGATTGGTGAATGTTTCAGAAACATCATCAAAGACGTTCCAAGTCTGCCATGCAGTTTTCTTCCCTTTACCGTGGAAGGCAGACACGACGTCACATCCAGTGAACGCATGGAAGTATGGGATCCCTCTAACTTTCTCAGGCCCTATTGCAGAAACTACCTCATATACTGGAATCCATCGCGCCTTGGCTCCTTGGCCAAAGGCAATCCACATGTTCTCAAGACCTAGTTCCTGTAAGGATGGCAGTACAGATATTGCTATGACTAGTACGTCCGTGTCATTAGCCTTCATGATAATGGACTTGCTACCATCCGTCCTTGCATCCCTGGTGTGTACAAATATTCGAGTGTCAGCTTCTTCATGACAACATGGAGACACAGCATCCAGTGACTTCCTGGTGTTGCTAATGGCATCTTCTCCTTTTGTGACAATGACTGTGCTTGTCGTCTGTGCTTCACACATCTTTTCCGCAAGGAAGTGAAACAGCTCATTCTTGTTGCTGTCATCTCGAAGAAAGCTTCTCCGGTTACTTGGGGTCTTACTGGTTCCTGTCACCCTTCTTCTGAATCCTTGCCCCCTTTTCGACCTTGCCTCGGACATCGGACTTGACTTCTTGTACACATCAA
Organism: Eptatretus burgeri; assembly: GCF_056783735.1. Lineage (NCBI taxonomy): Eukaryota > Metazoa > Chordata > Myxini > Myxiniformes > Myxinidae > Eptatretus > Eptatretus burgeri. Next base: position 55,986,500 of record NC_140974.1, read on the forward strand.
ACACTACGTCCACCCTCTCGTACCTGGCACCATAGGATTCCACCTTTAGGATGATGTCTTCTTTAGCATAGTCATCAAATTTCTTTGAAGTGCGTGGAGGTAGGGCATTGATAAGTGTTGAGCCATCAATGATGAATGCATCTCCCCTTGGTTCTCTGTCTGGGATGTTCACTTGCGCTTCAAGAATTTCAGTCAGCTGTGACTTCAAATTTTTTTGAAGGTTTTTTTTTTCTTCAAATTTTTCAAAATTTGGATTTTCAAATGGCCAATCAGGCAGATTTGATCAGAAAGTCCTGCAGAACAGAAATGCCAAATTTGATGCTTGTATCATAATTTGCACGATTTTTCTACAATGTACTACACTATTCGGGTCTGAGCAAAACCAGGAGTACAACACAATTGACTTTTTTTAAAGTCCATGAAATATTATTTAAATTGATAGATTAACTTAAACTTTTCCCGTCACTGGGGACAGATACTTTTATTAGCTTTTCCCGTCATTTGGGGCGGGTACTCTTCCTTGTGTTTAAATAAATAAATAAATAAATAGCTCAAACGTTGTTAAACTGCCAAGTTGGGAAATGCCAACATCCTGACCTGAGGAGTTAAACAATCCTATCACATAGAGTCCATGGACTACTTCACATCATCATTTGGTTTAAAGTTAATCTACGAGATAGGACTCAATCCAATAAAGATGGCCCTCCACCACCATTAATAATAACATCTACTCACACATAATTTTCATTAGCAAGCATTTGATCTTTGATTTAGAACGAGTCTGAAAAGAAGAGAAATGACACGTACAGGTGAAGTAGGCCAGACGAGTAAAACGAAAGATTTGGACTTGGTGGAACAGAGCGTGGCGGTAGAGGCGGACTAGAAGAGGGTCTCCCAGAACGTGGTGGAACTGGAGGGGCGTTCAGCATCCGACACTCAACCCTTACCTGCTTGGATGAGCAGATTGGGAGTCAAGGGGAATAGAAACGATGGTGGAGGGAAATGGAGACAGTGAGGCTTAAATAAGTGGAAACACGGATATCAATGACAGAAGTCTCTGAAAGTTAATGTTATTTATACTTGAAAAATAAATTACATCGGCTGGTATAATTACAAATGGGGTTTATGCAGGTACCTTTACAATTCTCCCCAGCAAAATGCTTTGTTTCGATAAAATTCCTGTGCAATATTTTACATGTACGTAACACCAAACAAGCTGACGAAGTCATGCCAAATACGGTAAAATCATTTGGAAAACGAGCTCGGTGAGCAAAAAGTGTATTTCTGAACAAGTGATCCACAAAGACTTGCAGGCAATTTTTGGTTATTACTTACAGCATCAGACTTGGGTGGTACTGGGGGTGGGCCTTGCGGCTCCTGAGACAATCCTCTCCTTAACACCAGACCACCACGTGGAGCTTTGCTGCAGGAGTCCAAGCCGAGAGAAGAAACGCAACAATATCGTGATGCTGCCAACGCTGTCTGTTCGGTCCACAGCTCTTCGTATTGAAGTTCTGAGCGGTCAGATGCCCGAGCGTGCTCCGAACTTTCTTCCGGTTCAACGTAATTGCTATCGATGCTGCTTGTAAGGTCAGAAAATGTGCAAAGACTTGGCATTTGAGCAACAGACTTGTCAGACCCTCCCTCCGCTGAACTCAGGAGAAGGTTCGCGTCTCCATTCTCGAGGAGGCTGTTGCCGTAAACGCAGACCGACAGACGATGGAAAGATTGTGTTAGGTCCTCCCGTGCATAGGCGAGTGAAGAAGGAATACTCAGAGTTCCACAACCGCCAGCACAAGGTCGATTTGCCATGCCCTGTGAACCACAAAGGAAAGACACTGAAACCACTGGCACTTAAGTACACCCACACCTAATCCCACAACCAAGGAACATAAACTCCGTCCACTTTTGGTGGTGGAGGTAACAAGTTAGTTATTGCTTTCACTTGCCTGCTTTAAAGGGCTGGATGGTGCATCATCTGCTCCATCGGAACGTGCCTCTCGTACGGCACATGAGTACGCCTCAATGTCAAACCAACGATTCAACCAGGAAACTCGATCTAGGACGAGGTCCTCATATGCACGCTCACCTGCATCATTCATGTAACACACCTGTCACCTTAATATGATAACTTCCCCTCCCCACACTTTATTGTTTTCATTTAGAGTTCAAAGGATCATGGAAGAACATGTACATAAATCATATTCAGACAAAACAACTGTATAGCAGACAGGATTGGAACTTGCAGTCCGAGCATCACCTGAAGCAACAGCTGTAACCCTTTATTGACATCGTAATTGTCTCCATTAACTATAAAGGTTTATTAACGAATGTATAAGCAGTTTTTGGTGAAAAAAATTTATATATATAGATTTATTTATTTTTTTAATACAAGATTGGGGCAGTTGGGATGACACTTCTTTAAAGAAGAAGAAGGCACTTCAAACCAAAAGTAAAAATGCGATTGACTCTGCTAATTTGAGCAAAAAAGCGAGAGCAGACTCAGTCTCAGACCAGGTGACAGGGTCTGCTCTCGTTTTTTTGCTCATATATATATATATATATATATATATATATATATATATATATATATATATATATATATATATATATATATATATATATATATATATATATATATATATATATATATATATATATATATATACATATATATATATATATATTTTTTTTTTTAATACAAAAAAATTAATTTTAATGTAAAAAAAAAAACTTGATCGTAGTCGATCAAGTTTTTACTTTTGGTTGGAAGTGCCTTCTTCTTCTTTAAAAAACAAACAAAAATATATATCATACATTTACTAGCAGGGGCTACCCAGCGCTGCCAGGGTGGGGGGGGGGGGACACCCAGCGCTGCCCGACCAGGTGGTCTTTTCCCAGCAGTGGTTTCAGGACATGTTGGACAATGAAAAACAATGGAGTTATCGGCCTCATGGTGGTTACATTTTGCCTGTGTGATGGCGACAGCACTGCCTGACTCCGCATCCCATTCTCAAAACGGACATCAAGGCCAACGTGTGGTAGCTTAAAACTTTCCCCAAGATTATGCTTTACCTACACCCAAAATTTAGGGCCTCAAGGTGCTACGGTTCAGCCGTGAAAGAATAACGTACAAACAGACAAGCAAACAAGCCGGTAGGCGGACATGGGTCGTCGACTACCCAATAGAACCTGATGCGATGGGCCCGTTCAATGGGGAATGACCTGAGGATGAAGCACAAGAAAATTCATGATTCTAGCTTCAAGGGTTAATGTTGCAGATTGTTTTTTCGTTAAAATACCCCCACATTTGGAGGTTTTTCGGCCGTTGGTAGGCAACGGAGGGGCCCATAGCAACGGTTATTTCTCACACATAACTAGGACATACCATGAACCTACCATACCAGTTTCATGTATATCTGACTCATAGTCTCTGAGATATAACGAACTTCGTTTTTTTATTGTTTTCGACCAGGGTTCATTCAAAGTCTATCTTCTCCGACAGTTTTCATAGGATCCGGCTGGAAATTTTGACAATATGGCTGAATGTACTGCCCACAGTCGCTCGTGGCCCGATTTTTGATTTTCGAAAAAATAAATTTTTTATGATTTTTCAAAAAATTCAAAGTCCTGTTGCGAGGCAACGGTGGTGTCCATAGCAACGGTTCTCATTTGCACACAACTAGGTCATGATATGAACCTACCCACCAAGTTTCATCGAAATCGCCATTGTATTAACGGAGCACTGGACTGAACAGACACATACAGACAAGCACAGACAGACAGACATATCGACGGAAATACTGATAACAAGTCTGAATACGACGATTGTTAACGAGCGGTATTTGACGATGTAGATTGTTTCAGTAGTCAAGGATGAGACAATGTGATAATGTTTGACCAAGTTATAAAAATGATCAACATGATGTGGTACGAGTGACAGGTTATTAGCTGCAAAATGTCGAAAACCCGGTTTCATTCAACAACTTTAAAAATTTGACCTTTGCATAACCTTTAAAGGTCCCAAAACAATGTTGTAGACATTAAAATAAGGAAACAAGATAAGTGCTATAGCTTAATGGAGTTAGTTCGTCGAAGAAGGTCGAAAACCCGGTTTTATTACCACAACTTTGAAAATTTGACCTTTGTGAACTTTAAAGGTCAAGGATTATGACCTTTGGTGCAAAACTTCCTCTGGAACATTCCAGGAACAATATAACGTCATATAGGCTATATGGCATTTCACACTCCTCGGATTATCCATACTTTGATGAAATCAGCGTAAAAACAAAGTTGAAGGGGGCGCCACGGGCAAGGTGTTCGAGATAGAGAAAAATGGTTTCAAGACTTTAGGTGGGCAATGACCTCAAGATTATGCATAAAAAATATTTGCATCCGAGCTCTCAAAGTTTGGGCGGTCGTATGATTTTTATGTCAAAATTCAAAATTTTCTAAGTTCGTGACCTTGTGACCTTGACCTTGGGACGAAAAAAAAAAAAAATCGAGCTCCGTGGGGCTATGCAGGTGCCATTGGGGTAACCAAATACCAAAACCCCTGTCAGATTCGACAAACCACCTAGGAGAAGATGCAAATTGAAATCAGCTACCCCCTAGCAACACATGTTTTTTGGGCGTGGATCCGCCCAAAATGGGCGCACCACGCCCATTTTCAGAAAAACACAACTACATCATGATATAAACCTCCCACCAAAATTTTATGAGGATCGGATCAAAATCCACGGAGCTATGCTCGGGACAGGCAGACAGACAGACAGACAGACAGACAGACACTCAACAATAACGAATATAGTGGTCACTTATTTTTTTCGTGAAAATATTTTTCCGTGAACCAATAAGGGTAGAAAAAAAAATCTCAAAAATTTTTTTTTCGACTAGATCGACTACCCAGCATACAAACACTTGAAAAATATTTACATAGATATATATTTAAACGTATAAAAAAGACAGACATCAATGTATTGTGACGTCATCCCACAATTGGGTTAATTGCTTCCTTTTGCTACATTTAATAGACTAAGGGGAAATTCGGTCAAAAATGATGGGGCCAAGAGCATCCCACCCCCTTCCCCCCTCCCCCAATCACAGCACAGTTAAATAATATAACTCACGGGCTCTTGTGGATTTACTTTTGCTTCATAAAGAAAAGTATGATTATTATTCAAGAAATATATTTGTTCACGAAAAAATATTTTCACGAAAAATATAAGTGACCACTATATATATATATATATATATATATATATATATATATATATATATATATATATATATATATATATATATATATATATTGTTACGGATCCACGCCCGCCGGCGTGCTGACGGCCACGTAACTCGAATCGCGGCACGTCGCCCACCGGACGGACAATCCAGTCGTGACCCTCTCGGACTAACGCCGGGAACCAGTCACGGGTGGACCTTTCGGTCTCACCGCGATCGAGCCAATCGGCCCCCGCGTGGGATAGGGTTGCTCGCCAAATTCGACCTACCTAAGTACCCACACGGAGGGTAGACCGGGCGATCGCACCTCGCCGCAGGTCGACTTCGGAAACGGGCCACTGAAGCGACCCGTTCCGTACTATCGGGATAACCGAGCGGTGTTATCGTCGGCCTCGACGGTTCGATTAATTATCGGGCGTATTCAGCCCACTACCAACCCTTTACGTGAAGCAAGATGAGGATTCAATGAAAGAAATGACGAAGCGAAGCGGGAAAACAGTTCAACATAAAGCACATTTATTCGCGATGAACGGAAAGCACACATATACAATCCCACCAAAAGCACATAGAAAAGAAGAAGACAAAAAGCAAATGCGACAATGCAGATCTAATACCGATTACGCGAGCACACGGCAACACTTATACAATTTTACTTCACAGACGGCGCCGACAACACACATTCCCAAAGCAAAAGAAAAGAGAACCACCCTCCAGGATGAGGCGGGCCTGGGGCCGAGACCGGGTCGGGCCTACCCGTCTGATGATGAGGCGCGAAGTGGCGATGGTGCCCCAACTCCGCGGGCCTCGCGGACAGTGTCTGGTAGGGGGTGGGAAAAGGGGCCCCCTTGGTCGCACTATCTCAGCGCGGGGGGAAACAGGAGGGGGTTGCTGATGCTCGGGGAAAGGAGGATTTTTACTCTGTCTCGGGTCCCGCGACGAGCGTCTCCACCTCGACCAGGTCGCGCCGTCGGCCTCCCTGGTGTGCAGCTCCCGGCACCGACGCGAGCACCCCCCTCGTCTGCCTTCGCCGCCGCCGCCTCTCCACAGCTCCGTCCTCTTCGCTCCGACTCCAACTCCGAACTCTTCCTCCTGCGAACCCCTTCCAACGCACACACGACACTTTTCTGACGAACGCAGCCGCTTATATAAGCCCCGTGGCTTCGCCTTTGACCCCCTGCCTTCGACCTTTCACCTCGCTCCCCATTGGCCCGAGAAAAAGTGGGCGTGAATGCTTTTTGATCCATGAATTTGCATATAGCGACCGCCCTCCAACGCCCTGGAGGCGGGGCCAAATCGCCCCTTGCTCACCGATTGGACGGAACAAAAGTGGGCGTGAGTCGTTTTTGATCCGTTTTTGGAGCGGAAAGTCCGTGGTTTTGTACACGCTGTTCGGCGCGTGCCCTGCACGAGTCCAATACCGGTACCCACAAGCGGCGCAAGAACGGTGGCGATGCGACGGTTGCGAGGTGTGACGGCAAAGGTCGTGGCTGCCGTGATGAAGCGGCGCCGCGGTGGGTGGTTGATGTTGTGATGACTGTTGAGACGCGGTTGGCGGTGGTAACAATGGCGGTTGGTCCAAAATAAAGATAGTAAAAGAAAAACGGCTATCCTGAAGAGTCGCAGCACGCATAAATGACATGTATTCCCACTAGACCACGGGTTTGGGCCTAACTACACATATACTTACCGAGATATCTCACCTAAGGGACCTGAATGGTGGTTTGCGAATTTGGTCAACCACAACAATATATATATATATATATATATATATATATATATATATATATATATATATATATATATATATATATATATATATATATATATATATATATATATATATATATATATATATATATATATATATTCGTTATTGTTGTATGTCTGTCTGTCTGTCTGTCCCGAGCATAGCTCCGTGGGTTTTGATCCGATCCTGATGAAATTTTGGTGGGAGGTTTATATCATGATCCAGTTGTGTTTTCCTGAAAATGGGCGTGGTCCGCCCATTATGGGCGAAGCCACGCCCAAAAAACGTGTTTTTAGGGGGTAGCCAATTTCAATTTGCATCTTCTCCTCGGGGGTTTGTCATATCTGACAGGGGTTTCGGTATTTGGTTAGCCCAATGGAACCTGCATAACCGCACGGAGCTCGATTTTTCATTTTCATCCCAAGGTCAAGGTCACAAGGTCACGAACTTAGAGAATTGCGATTTTGACATGAAAAATTTCTTCTCCGAGGGGTTTGTCGAATCTGGCAGGGGTTTCGGTATTTGGTTAGCCCAATGGCACCTGCATAGCCCCACAGAGCTCGATTTTTCATTTTAGTCCCAAGGTCAAGGTCACAAGGTCAAGGTCACAAGGTCATGAACTTAGAAAATTTCGAATTTTGACATAAAAATCAGACGACCGCCCAAACTTTGAGAGCTTGGATGACAACATTTTTTTATGCATAATCTTGAGGTCATTCCCCACCTAAAGTCTTGAAACCATTTTTCTCCATCTCGAACACCTTGACCGTGGCGCCCCCTTCAAGTTTGTTTTTACGCTGATTTCATCAAAGTATGGATAATCCGAGGAGTGCGAAATGCCATATAGCCTATATGACGTTATATTGTTCCTGGAATGTTCCATAGGAAGTTTTGCACCAAAGGTCATAATCCTTGACCTTTGACCTTTAAAGTTCACAAAGGTCAAATTTTCAAAGTTGTGGGAATCGAACCGGGTTTTCAACCTTTTTTGACGAACTAACTCCATTAAGCTATAGCACGTATCCTGTTTCCTTATTTTAATGTCCACAACATTGTTTTGGGACCTTTAAAGGTTATGCAAAGGTCAAATTTTTAAAGTTGTTGAACGAAACCGGGTTTTCGACATTTTGCAGCTAATAAACCTGTCACTTGTACCACATCATGTTGATCATTTTTATAACTTGGTCAAACATTATCACATTGTCTCATCCTTGACTTCTGAAACAATTTACATCGTCAAATACCGCTCGTGAACCATCGTCGTCTTCAGACTTGTTTAATTCAATATGGCTTTCGTTCTTGCACTGCACTCTCCTGGATTCTGCTTGTCATTGTTGCCTTGCCGCAATAAATAACAATTAACTTTCACCCTTTAAAAATCGTGTGAATAAATTATTTTGTATCAGCTGCTTTTTTGTTCGTATCCTTTTCTCACCTGCGTTGCAAGTCGAGTGACCTGCTTTGTGATGCTTTGAAATTTAAAGCTTTTTAAAATCGGTTAAATAATCAGAACGCCTGTTAGATAGGGTGATATGTTACTGTTGTATGAATAAAATGAAAATGTTCGGAAAAAAAAAAAAAAAGTGGTGCCAGGCACAACAAATCCCGCCCATTTATGGCATAAAGTCTTTGGACCCTTTGGATCTTCACAAATATGCATTTTTCACTATAGGAATGCGAAGGATTATAAGTGACAAATAGAATAAGGTTCACTATAAGCTTAGTTTGAAGTAAATCAGATCATTTTTGACGAAGTTATGAGCGAAAACGATTTTGATCTTTTCGTGACCTTGACCTTGACCTTTGATCCAATTGGACCCAAAAGTTAATGGGGTCGTCCAAGGTTCATTGCCCACCTGTGGATTAAATTTGATAGTGTTTGCTAAAGCCGTTTTGCCGTAAAGTTGCTAAAAGACAGACAGTCAAACAAGCAGTCATAGACTGGTGCTTACAAAATCGTCAACTTGACCTCTGACCTTGTCTAATAAAAGCTGTCTCTGGAGAAGGTCGCGACGCAAACCAGAAGTTTATACGATGATTCTGTACCAAACCATCAAAAATCGAATGTTTGACCTCACTGTGACCTTGACCTTTGACCGATTTTGACCAAAATCTAATCAGCACTAGCCATCACCCTCCTGAATCACGTGGTGTAATTTGACATTGGTAGCTTCTTCCATTGTCGAGTTATCGTGCCTACAAACAAACACACAAACACACACACAAACAAACACACAAACAGTCATAGACTGGTACTTACGAAATCGTCAACTTGACCTCTGACCGTGTCTAATAAAAGCTGTCTCTAGAGAATAAATAGCTGTCTCTAATAAAAGCGGTTTTGTGACTTTGATAAAATAATATTAAATAATTGCGTGGAGAAATGGAGATTTTTGCTTCGGTCGACGTTACGATTTTTGATGGTTTGGTACAGAATCATCGTAGAAACTTCTGGTTTGCGTCAAATACCTTCTCTAGAGACAGCTTTTATTAGACACGGTCAGAGGTCAAGTTGACGATTTCATAAGTACCAGTCTATAACTGCTTGTTTTTATGTCAATTGAAACCGGCCCATCCATCCTCACCTTACTCAACGATATCACACTGTTTGCAGATTGGGCTTGATTCTTGGTATCCCCTATAGGACGATTGTTGACGGATGGATGGAGATGGATGGACGCAGGCAGGCATGGATGGACGCACACACGCAGGGATGGACGCAAGTAAACAGGGATGTGGACATGCCAAGAGCTCCTGTTATATTATAGATTATACCATTATCATTGGACAGAATTGATTGATTAATTTGTGGTTAGAATAATTCTGATGAAAAATATAACTTGGATGACATAGAGGCCGGAGTCGGGATTGGAGGAAGACGTACCAACAACCTAAGGTATGCTGATGATACCACTCTGTTGGCAGAAAGTAAAAAGGACTTGATGAAACTGTGTAGACAGTGAAAAAGGAAAGTGAAAAGGCTAGTCTTTATTTAAACCTAAAAAAATATTAACATCTTGTCATCTGAGAAGATCGACGTGTTCAGAAGGGGTGTGTTCCATAACCAACCAGCATGTGGAGCACTCGCTGAGTGGCTCGCTTGATTTTAAACACTTCAGCAAGCACCCCAACAAAATGGTTGGCTTGGTAAGCGACAGCAAGCTGATTGGTAATGGTACACACACCCCAATGGATGGGGTCAAAGCTGCAACCAAGCTGTCTCTGCCACAGCTTCAGAAAGCAGTGCAGAGGACTGGGCAGTGATGTTTGGAGACATCTGATCATTAATGTCACCAGAAATCGGCCATGGCTTAATAATGGAACTGGATTAGCTGGTTATAATAGCACCAATAGGTGTGTGTGGACCAGTGATTGTTAGCCGATACACTGCCCATACATAAGTATGTAAAATTTTCTCCAAATTTCCTTCTGGCAAATATTAAACAATGCTAACGAACCTTAATAATATGGTTATGCATCAAATAAAGGTCACAATTGGGCCGTAAGGGTGAAGGTGGCAATACCACACTGGAAACCATGGCTGGGAGAAATCACATATGAGGCCCAAAGATATGTTATAAACAATCCATATACAGTCTGAATATAATCTGATCGAGGCTCAAGAAATCAAAGAGGCAATGAGATTCATCATTCATGCATAAAGACTCATTTAAGCAGCTTTGTTAACTAAAGATGGTTGCCACTTACCTCGAGGCCTAGCAAGTCGAGACAGCGATCTGATATGTTTGTCTGAGGGACACACAATAAATATAGAATGCCTTAATCATGTCGAGCTTCCTCCAAGCTTCTTCCAGCTTAATAGCGACAGTTTTTAAAATGTAACTGTACTTTGGATAGACTGAAACGTTTGCGGTTATAATAATTTTTACATCCGGAAGGTGTGCCCCATGAAACGCCGTGATAACCTGTTATACACGTCAATACGGAGTTCGTGCAAGGCCTGAACCCCGCTTGGGGGTTGGGGAGGGGAGGGTTAAACCACTACAACTTCCATCGTGTGACCTTTAGTCCCCCTGTCAAGTTTGTTTGCGATTGGATAAGTAACGACCGAGTGTATCGCGGTCAAAAAAACAGTCACACAGACAGACGGACACCAAATTGAGTATTTTAATAAGATTACTTACTGCCATATGTGCATGAGCATGTCAAGATTCTATTTAGCACATATCCACAATTTAAAAGACAACCTGTTGGACCTAAAAGACAACACAACCTAAAAGATAACCAATAACATGACTGGTGTTGGCTTAATGGTTAGGATGGTGGGCTTGCGATTCTAGGATCCCGAGTTCAAATCCTGCTTAGCTGTTGAATTAATACCAGGTGGGGTTAACTTGGCCTGTCATCCTTGTGAGGTTGGCAAAATGAGTGCCAGCATGCTGGTATCCTGTGGTGGAGTGGCAACCCATACAGGATTATGCCCAATAGCCAAGGAGACTGCTTCAGCAGCACCAACGCTCTGCGCAGAGTATGGTCCCAATCTCCTCCTTTTGGCCACCTCATCCCACAGGCCTGTGCAATAGCATCCCCTTCAGTTCAATGGTGAAGACACAAAATTGTTCGGACAAATTCTGCCCAAACAATTACAATTGTTCAGGCAGAATTTGTTTAAATCAGGTGTGGGTAATTTAAAATAGCAAAGACAGAAAAATAAAACAATTAAAATTGTTAAGCAGCTAATTTAAACGTGTGCAAGTACATGATTTGAACTACGATGTGGTGATATTGTGAAGCAACGAGGTATTTTGCAGGAATGGAAGAACGCCGATGAAGAAGGATGGTAGAGGATTAGGCAACAGAGCTACGTGGGGTGGAACATAAAAAGGTAAATGAAAGGCATGATGCCGTTATAGTTGGTCAAGATCATTGCCATGCATTACTGGCCAAGAGTAAAAGTACTGTTGAACTTTCCCCAACAGAATACAATCACTTTTGGCAAATTTGTGTATTCCTTTAACTAAACATAACTACACCAGATTTGATGAAGCAGGCAGCTATGTTTAGACATTTTGTCGAGCCTGCTATCCAAGTCCCTTCCTATTGCTTTATGGTCATCCCAGTGGTCTGCGCGCACTATACCTGAAGGCTCTAATTTTTTGTACACTTTCTCAACACTCGTCCAGACCCATCTGTGTCCATTATGTGGCAACGGTCAGAAGTCAGAAACAGTGGCTGCAATATAATCATCAAAGCTTTTAGTCATTTGCCGTGTTTATGGAACGCCTCGACTTAGTGAAGAACGTGGCTTTGGGCAGACAGCACACAAAAACAAATTGGAGCATTTCAGAAACTCAACTTGAAGATGATATTTATCATATAAAGGCCATCTCTTCCAAATGGCAAACAGCCCTGCAGCCACCGTGGAAAACAAAACACGCGAGGTCCAACCACACCCAAACCCAATGATAACATCTACCACCCATCAGCCAATAGCATGTAACCACCGTAACAAAAGGACATCAAAAGCTTACAAAGCTTGGTGCGGTTCGAAAATAAGTAAATAAATGTGTTGGCATGTGACATTTATAATGGCCACACTCAGCTTCATTAGGAAATAATGAATGGAACTAACAGAACGTGGATCGAAATATGCTAACCACTGTAGAAACAGGAGGGAATACTTTCATTATGCTGTATCCATCCACCGACTCAGATCGACAAAGGCCTTCACAATCAAAACCGGTTTTCCATTCTGGCTTCAAAATAAGCTTCAGGAGGATCCTGGAACAAATGAAACGAAATTCCTTCATCAGAGCATTCATCTGCTGCAAGAACATAAAGCGTTTCCTTGACATATAATTGAATCATAAGTTCACCGAAACCATTGGACTTTTACATTTCACGAGCTGGTTCCAAGAAGTGCCCGAAGGCATCGGTGCACAGGGCTCAGTGCCCTCCATTGAGCATCTTGAGTCACACTGTTCAATGCAATATGCGAAACAAACGGAGCAGCAAAAATACTGTAAGCGTTCTAGCAGAAAGATCACATGGGTGCGATCGAGGGGAGCGTCACCAACTCGTATCATACTCCTGACAAACTCCTGACAAAGACCAACAGTAATACAATTATAACTGGGATGTAGAATATGGCTTTGGGTTGTTTCATCCAGCATTTGCTTATCCTTCGTTTGTATGCAGCACAAGGCTGTGGGATGGCATCACTAGCTGAGGGCACGGCTGTGTCACTGATGCCCTCTGCTCATTTGGACAGGAATTTGTAATTTGTTCAGGATGTCAGCGATGCCTCACTTACTATTCCCAAAGGACACCATGGGATCTTTAACGTCCACAAATGGATGGTGGTATATGGGACGCTGATTTAATGTCAATCTAAGAGACAACATCCACATTGATGAATCACCCTATCTGCAAAACACCGGGATGACAGTTTATAGCTGGGTCGGGATTCAAACCCAGGCTGGACAGCTTAGAGGTCAGTGTACACCCACTTAGAGTACTTACAGTGTAATTAGAGGTGTAACAGCTCCAGTCGAGACCATGCTGTCAGTCGCCAGAATTCGATGAAGGTAATAGATTCAGATCGTGGTGTCTTTGGTTCGGCGACTTTGGTCGCCGCAAATCCAGAGCTTTATATTACAGTTGAGAGTTGGTGGGTAGCAGTTCTTACCACAAAACAAATTTCACAAACACGTGTTACCTAGGGCCCTCGTTAAACACGATGTCACTGCCACGAGGAAATTCAATGAATCTTCTCATAACGACAAATACGACAATGGAGTCAATTTGACGCACATTCATATCACCCCCCTCATGAAAAATAAGACACAAGAGATCTATTCATGATCCGAGAGTACTTTTCCAACTCGTAAGATGAGGAATAACAAATGGATCGATTCACATCAAAAATAACAAAAACACATTTAAACTTTGTTGCTCGGGTTTAAAAAAAACTGCAGCCTGCCAAACAGCTGTCCAAAAAAAAAAAAAGCCTTCCAAGCATTCCTACAACATAGCACGAGAGAACGTGGGAAATCAAGGCAAGACAACTACTCTTTATAGGACAGATAATAAAGAGCAATTGTCCAAACATTCCCTTCAATAACTGTGCACTGATATTTTTCAATGTTTAAACCAGTAAATCAACCAGTAACTGACTTTCTACCTCAAGCTTTACATCATATGATGCAAGAATAGCATATGGCCCATTCATTGAAAAACAAAGAAACTTCGAGTGCATCTCGAAAAGCCAAAATAGCCACATAGACAGATAATTTAATGGGCAACAGAAGTGCTCTTCAGGATCCAGCAGACCAGGCTGCTTTGTCCCATAGACAGGCATTGGGTGTTACGTGACATATGACACACAAAGCATCCAAGCATAGCTACAAAGTACATGAAGCACGAAGGAATGCGACGAGAAACAAAGCCTTTCAAAGTCGTCGTTGTGCCTCGAGTTGATTGTACGAATGTTCGACCCTTACTGGATATTAAACTAAAATGACCAGTTTTGATGAAAAAGATCACCCCCATCCAAACTCGTTTTCAGCTACCCTCGTCTAAAGCAATTGTGTTCAGCACTTCGGGAGAGACGGGGAAAATAGAACATGCCGTGAATGCGTCGATAGATATGCCTCCGCCCGCATTTGGTTGAAATCCCTTCAATGTTATTCACAAGTTGTTGTGGTGACAAAGATTTTTCATTTAAAGGTCACATGAGCAGAGACCTTTGACATTTTGAACCCAAAACCTAATCAGTTCATCTTTACATCATAGTAGATACTTGAACCAAGTTTGGTTTGAATCCCTTCAGCGGTTCACAAGTTATCATGGTCACGAAAATCTGCTATGCACACAAATGCACACAAATGCACGCACGCACATATGCATGGGACAGCCGAACTGATAACTCAAAAAGATAACACCTTCGGCAGCGGAGGCAGAAAAAAAATTGACGTCAAACAATGTGGCTCCGCTCATATTATTACATCATTGTACATACTTGTACCAAGTTTGATTTAAATCCCTTCAGCTATTCTCAACTATCACATTTGTTCCTGGCATGACCTACTGACCTTGGACCTCTTGATGTCGAAATCCAATCAGTTCATTTTCACATCATAATATATACTTATACCAAGTTTGGTCAAAATCCCATCACTGTTTCACAAGTTAGCACGGTGACATAATTTTTACGTCACACAACCTCTGACCTTTGACCTCTTGACACCATAATCTAATCAGTTCATCTTTACATCATTATACATACTTGTACCAGGTTTGACTGAGATCCCTTCAGCCATTCTTAAGTTATCGTGGGAACGAAAACCTTTCACGGATGCACAGACGGACGGACAGCCCAAAAACATAATGCTTCCGGCGACTTCGTCAGCAGAGGCATAACAATTAAAATGCCACCAAATGCTGTGAAATGACGTCACTCAATGTCATTTCTTATCTTTTCAAATAAACCATTGGGTTGGAGTATCTGCTCTGAGTCTGGGAGGTCAGCGGTTCGAACCCCCGCCGAGTTGGACCAAACATTGAACAGTATTTGCTGCTTCCTTATGCTTCAGTCACATTTGGCTCAGCGGCCGTAGGGTCTAAAAAATCTACAGCCACTAGCAATTATAGGGCGGCCGCAGTATTTCCACGGTCACACAATGTAGCAGTCACATATGTTTTTATTTCTCGGGTAGCCGCACTGGGTATTTAGAAATTGTGGAGACCGAAAACGTGGGGATGCCGTACGGTCTTTGATTTGATGTCGCACGGTGACCTTAGGGCGTCCCTGCGGCGGCCATAGAATTTTCAAGGCAGATGCAAGGTAGCCTCAAGGTGCCCGCAAGGCGACCGCAGGGGGGCCCTAAGGCGAACGTGGAAATAGTGCGGCCGCCGTAATTTTTTGGGGGTTGGCAAAATTCATTTTTCATTGATGAGAGCCTACAGGAAAACACACGAATAACGCAAGCCCACCGTACGCCCTACGTACGGTCGACGTGGGACACATCTACGTCATGGCTACGGCTTGTCGAATTGCTACGGCCAACCTAGAAATGAAAAAAGTTATAACTCCACGCTTTAATTCCACGGAGACCCCTACGGCCTGTAAAAGATAGCCATACGGCGTAGGGCCACCTTGAGGCCACCTCAGAAACTCTGCGGCCGCCGCACGTTTCTGTCAATTCAGGGGGGGGTACGGCCGCCGTACCCTAGCCGTAGAGCAAATGTGACTCATGCTTTACTTGACGCTCATCATTTGGAGGATAAAGCACAGATAGACCCAGTAGGTTGTTAGGGATATCTTTCCTTTACTGTTCCACAGATTGCAGAGAAGAAAAGTGATGCCACAACATGGCATTGCCGATACCCACAGTACCCTCACTCAATGAAACAATACGTATTCCCACCTGTATCTATTCAGCTTTGTTCCACGTGCAGATCTCCTCAAATTAATTCATTCACCTTGGTTCTGAACACTATATTTGTAGATAAAACAAAAAGATCGACCAATGCTTCAGGACAAAAATTTCTTCTTTTTTTTAAAAGATGGGCAAGTCTACAAAAACTTTTTTTTTAAGTTTATGCATATTTTTAATCAACAACAATTGTGAAAGAATAATGCTTGAACCAATTGTGGGGGTGGGGGAGGTAAGGGGGCAAAATCAGATTGACCCTGATGCCTGAACTGCAGCAACGTCAAAAAAACGAAGGCCTTCAACTCACTGTATCCAAACCAGCCGCTTCATGGAAACGGCTTCATTAACCAATTGGCAGCTCTGTTGTTGTTAAAGCACAAAGACAAGTTATCCAAGTCTGGTACAAGATATTTGGGATGGTGAACACTTAGCGAATGCACTTCAAGTTTTCAGAGGAGGATGACGACGGCCTGTGATCAAAGATGCGCCACGGTATTTCTCCAGAATCAAAAGGTTTTAAGTTCCAACACCAACAAATGAGAGCAAGTGTTTGAATAAGAAATATATGAACACAAAATTGTGCATTTTTTTTTTTTACTTTTGCTAAAATAATATTTTAAAGAATGGAAAGTGTGACGTCAGACAAACAATTCAGTGCTTTAACGTTGTATCTCTATTTGCAGCAATCACGTTCTATCCACCCTGAGAATTTTGGGGAGTGTACCTGCAGGTCCGTTATTTATTGAATCAATGGAATCAATGCTTGTGAAATGTTGTTGGTCTCGTTTGTAATTAGACTGCTTGTACGTTCTCGAGTGCCAGGTTTCTAAAGAGAGGTGTTTTGCCCATTTGCAGTTGAATCCAGGATCTTGACATCATCTAACAATGGTACATGGCCCTCCAAAAGTTATCCGCAATCCTGTTTTTTTTTCCTGGAATCCTGGCAGACGAAAATAACAAGCGATTCTTTTACCGAGTAAAGGGTTAACATCCTAGTGGCTTATGGACTACACACGACGAGAAGAACTGAAACCAGAGGGAACAGGGGAAACATCACATCCTTTCCTGAGTAATTAGACTGCTTATCCATTTTAATCATATTTTCAATTACAGTACTTAGAACTCATAGAACACAAAAATATGAGGCTCCAGATTCATAGTATTGGAACACACACCACACACACCACACACACCACACACACACACACACACACACACACACACACACACACACACACACACACACACACACACACACACACACACACCTCCCTTGTTCTATGATTTGGTGCATCATGATTGCCTGGGAACTGCATAATCCCTTAATCCCCGTGGAATTTCATATCCATGGAAGTTGAATGATTTTTTTTCCTTTCCCTCGACACGACATTTCTCTTGACAAAGGCAGATGCAAAGGTCGACCACACCTTCCCTATCAAAATTTTGGAGTTATTAATTTTTTTTACCGCATTAAAAAACACGTTGGAGAAACAACAATGTTATCGGTGTACCGTTCCAACTGGTTACCCTTTTACATACATATCAGTGTCCAAAATACACACAGAGACAGGGAATCTGTTTTTCTTTGTATACAGTGTCAAGGAACGTGGATGAGCAAGAACAGAGTGGATCAGGACGTAACAGAACAATAAGAAAATTCGAAAGAGAGGGGGACACACTAATGGCACAGTTGAAGGACACAATATAGGGAGAATTGGAGACACAAGGGATGTGGGGAAGAATGAGGGCAAGGGGAGGACATAGGGTGAACAAGAAGGATACATCAGCAAAACGCTCAATCATAGAGGTGGACGGAAAAACAGGACACTCAAAAAGAGGTCGGAAAATAAGCGGGGAGGGTTGATGGGGAAGAAAAGATGGATGATGGTTGTGGATGGGGGATGACATGAGATGGTGGTGAACAGCTGTCGAAGCGCTGGAGGGAACAATTCCATTGAAGAAACTGAGCAAGTTGGTTCCACAGGTGGAAAAACAGAGGAACGAATGAGTGGAGGTGAGCAGTGATTCTGGATTTTGAGAGTTCCACCAGAAGAGCAGATTCACAAAAGTGCAAGACATGCCGACTTTTTATCTTTCACTGTAGATTTGAAGGGCTTGAGTGAGAAGAGGGTTGCTGGTAGACCACGTGCAGAATGTAGAAACCTGAGAGGGGGGAGAATAGGGGGAGGAGGCACGGTAAGAGCAGAGGGTGCAAGACCAGAAATGAAGCGGTAGAAGACAGAGAGACCACTGACCTGTCTGCAATGGGTAAGAGATAATTGCAGAGATTTGGCTTCATCGCAGGAAATTCCAATGATTTTGAAAGCCTTCGTTTCCGTGGCGTCAAGCTGAGCAAGGTGTGAGGAAGGGGAACCACCTGAGAGAGAGGAGAGCAGTACTCCATCAAGCTGTCGATGAAGGCCTTGCAGGTTTACAAAAGTTCAGGTGTGCAAAGAAAGAAGGAAAAAAAAAACTTTGCGTCATGGAGGATGCCCAATCGGTGAATGGCTTTGGAGGGAGGCAAACTTATAAATGTGGTTTGCCCAAGAAAAAAATCATGGCTTTTCGTGAAGCCCAAAGGTTTGAATGAATGAACTTCAAGAGGATTGTTGAGAAATAGATAGGGGGCTTGCCATATGGTCTGTCTGGAGAGAGTGAGAGTGTGAGATTTGTCAGGAGTGAAGCATAATACAATTGCTTGACCAGCTCATAATTCAATGAAGGTCTGCAGAGAAGGCTGCTGTATGTTGATGTGAAGGATGAGGGATGTCACGGCAAAAGGTGGAGTCATCAGCAGAGATAACGAGGATTTTCCAAATCAGAGATATCATTGATGAAGATTAGGAGCAGGACTGGGCCTAAAACACCAGCCGAGAGAAGAAAAGGAGATGAGAGGATTACCTTGAGAGCAACGCAATAGCTACAATAGCAGAGGAAGTCATTAAGTCTCTTGTCCGGCCTCAGCCCAACTGCTCTGTCTGTGGTCTGTCCCCCCCTCCCGCCCCCCATATATCCGCAGGGCGTTCAAGGTCCGCCAGCAACTCCCGCCTGATGTGAAACTACCAAACTCAGGAATCACTGCTCACCTTCACTCTTTCATTCCTCTTTTTTACCCACCTCTGGAACAAAATCCCACACTCTCTTCAATCCCACTCTTCCGTCCAGGTCTTCAAAACAGTTGTTCACCACCATCTCATATCTTCCGCCATCCAAAATCATGATCTTTTCTACCCCCGTTAATCCACCCTAAAGCCACAACCAACAAATTCCCTGCTTTCCTTCCTGGAAGTACTTGTGGTGTCCATCTTGTATACACCATGTACCCCGCCCAATCCATCTCCCTTCCACAGATCTCCTAATGTCTCTGTTCCACACTGCTTTGTACCTCCCTCTACTGCCCCTCTTGTCTCCTGCTACCTTTGTTATACATTCTGTGTGTTAGCTCTTATATGAGTGTCGATATTGCAGACAAAAAAAGAAAGCCATGAGTGGAGGTGGCCTTGGATGCCATCGGAAGAGTTTGAAGAGCAAGACGAGGTGCCGGACCTTATCAAATGTTCGAGATATGTTGAGAGACAGCCCTGATTCACACATAAAGTACACATAATTACCTCTGAACAACAAAAAAAAGCAAGGTGAAAACTCGTTTTTAAGCGACAAAAATTTCCCATTCCACGAATCATCGATATATTACAGTACTATCGGACCCCGCTATTCGGGGATTTGCCGTTTGTGGACCCCGCATATTCGTGGTTGATAAAATGTGACCTGCTTCTACGTCCACGGCCCTGTGCTTCGCGTTTTGGTGGATTTTTTTTCGTGTTTTGTGGGCATATTAACGGTTTTTCACGGGATTTTTGAATCACGAACCGCCAGGAACCGATCCCCATTTCTCCCCTTGAAACGATGCCCCGACATTCACGGATTCGACATTCACGGCATTTTCCAGGAACGTATCCCCCGCGAATAGCGAGATCCGACAGAAGTTGGGTTTCTCTGTCTGTTTCTCTCTTTCCACCCATCGGTTGGACAGCTGGCCTGACTCCACCCACGTCCCACAATGGAACCTCAAAAAAAATCAAATCATAAGTGTGCATTTTGGTCGCCACTTATTAGGACGAGAGCCTAAGGCTTCGTGTTTATGGTGCACATTTGAGGACTGAACAGCACGTCTTCTATCATGAAATATAAGTGTGTTGTGAGGAAGGAAAGGTACGTTTTTGATAACAACCCATGCAGAGTAAATTAGGTAATGCAATGTTTTGTTCGTGAGCGATCGAGGAAGTGGTCTACTCTACTACAAACCGCCCAAAGGAAACTTCTGTACTTGTGCAAAATACCGGTGAAAAAAATGGAAGGTTGGTGTACATAAGTTTGGTTTTCACCCGAGTTTTCAAATCTGAATAGTGTGCAAAAACAGGATGTACAAACAAACTGTAATTTGACATGTGAAGTAAATAAACATATAAAAAGAGGATTTTTTTTTTTTTTAACCAAACATGGTAAAAGCACTTTTATTTATTTATTTATTTTTATATTGTGTCAGTGACACAAAATACCCCAGAATACCGAGATAGCCATTTATTGATGAGTAATGATCAGGAGGTTCCAAGTAAGACAACTTCAAACTCGGTGATTGTGGTGACACGATATTAAATACGTATCTAATGATCGAAGTAAGAATATCCTTTTGCTTTTATGAGCAGGAGGAAGGGAGAGGGAGGGGACAGGAGGGCAGAGAGTTGGGGATCGGAATGGGTGAGGGAGAGCAAAGATGGCACAGAGTTGGGAGGGGATGTTGAGACTTTAGGGGAGGGCAGGGTTGAGGACTTTTGGTTGGAGGGAGAGGATTGATGAGTTGTGGTGGGAGGGGTGTGGGGAGTGGGTTTGAATGGTTGGAGTGGAGAGGGGACTGAGGCCTTTGGGTTGGGAGGAGAGGGGGGTTTGATGACTTGGGGTTAGTAGGGGGAGAGGGTGGAGTTGAGGACGTGAAGTCATTTTATATTGCGTGGAAGTTCCGCATGTTGTGTTCTTACCAGAAAAGTAGTGCAATTAAATATCTCCGAATCTTGCAATCTCGCTAAATTCCAGTTAAGGAATGAAACTTTATTTGCAAGTTTAAAAGTTTATGATATATAACTGTTGTAAAATTATTACTAAACACCGCCATCTTCATATGTTTGTCGCAAACATTTCACACCAGTATGGTGGCCGAGTCCACTCTGTGTGTGGCTCACTCTTTTTGGACCCACTTAGAGTCCCTGTATAGGGACTCCACACTAGTACCTGTTTCTGTGACGGTCCAGGAGCGCACCGACATAATGTTTGTTCTGATTCGATATGAAGTGCTGCATTAATATTTTTGCAAGTTCGCAGATGTGAGTTCTGTACCAAATCAGTGCACATGCCGCCCAGTGCTATCACTGCCAAAATGTTGGGTCACCCATGCACGTCTGCGATGGTGAAATAACTCCCCTTTTCACGGAGTGTTGAGAATTTTTACCTCTTTTTGTGTGGAAATGAGACTTTTGGATCTGAATTCACCCTCTGATCTGAATTTTTTTTGGCAATAACTAGGTGTCCATTTTGTTCAGGTGTGGGTTCCAGCCCTAGTTCTAATGTCAAAATGATGCATCCCCAAAACACTTCACGTCCCAATTGTGCTGTTTTTATTCACGTGGGACTGGTACACGGCCTGGAGGTGATCAGCTATTCAGCTGCTTTAGTCCAATAATAAACCACACCTATGTATTTCGCAAAGATGACTGAAAACACCACATTTTTTTTTTTGATCTGTGCTCCCCGATTGTGTGCAGAAAACTGCATTTATCCCCAAAAAACAGAGACGTGGATGTATACCCCCATTTTGTAGGAGAGCAACACCACCAGGACAGGCTATTATCCATTGGGTAAGTTGGCCGTAAACATGAATCAGTTTATAACAAGAATTGGTGATAAATAAGAACAAGCCAAGTACATGCAAGGTACGTCAACAAGCACTCAGACTAAAAAAAAAGTTGGGGAAACAAAAGAAAAAGACTGTCAAAGCAACGAATTAAAGCCCAATGGAAGGATTGCCTCGTTTGTGAGAAAGGCAATGGGACCCTTCAAATGTACTGCCAAAAGCCTGTTGTGAGTCAACCACAACGACCCATGTGTGAACTGTTGTGAGGATTGACCCTTATGTTAACAACACCAAGAATGTGAAGAAGTTTCCAGCCAATCAACATGGAAAAA
Source organism: Eptatretus burgeri (assembly GCF_056783735.1). Lineage (NCBI taxonomy): Eukaryota > Metazoa > Chordata > Myxini > Myxiniformes > Myxinidae > Eptatretus > Eptatretus burgeri. Next base: position 56,009,123 of record NC_140974.1, read on the forward strand.
AAGCAGGCATCATAAAGCTGCCTACAAAATGTAATATTGCAATGCAACAGTGGCAGAGTCCCATGGAAATTCTGTATAATGTAAAATGTGATTTCAGGTTGCCACCGCCCACCCACCCCCACCACCACCACCACACCCAAATCCTAACCCCCTCCACCCCACCCCACCCCCCAATCTATACAAATAAATGTCTGTGTGTGTCAGTGTGTGTGTCAGTGTGTCTCCTCCATCACTCCAAAACCATGACACCTCACAGATTGAAACTTTACATACATACTAATGGAACTCCAAGGAAGTGCATGAGTGGAAATTGGGTGTTTGTGTTAATTAAAACACCCCTTTTGAAGATAAATAACGCCATTATTTAATTATATCCTTTATTAGGTGATCCTCGGCCACCTCACTCTCTTGGGTCTTAAGGCGTATACATCCTGCGTTACCTCGCTGGGACCGCATCATCATGTTTTTTGCCACCATGCCATCATCATCACCTCACTCTCAGCCATCATGTTTTTTGGCCTGCTCAACCATGCCTTGACTTGGAACAGGCCACAACGATTTCTTAACGATAATATATTTTTCACTTTCCTCAATCATATTATCAAATACCTGTTCATCATCGCTTCAAATCACTGGGTACATTGCAATTGTTATAAACACTGGGAGACGCCAGCATTCGTGGCTTTATTTCATTTCTGCACGTCATAACCTCGATAATCTCTTAAACTAAGCCGAATTACAAACTTAAAGCTCCAGAATTGAACTTGGCAGCAGTTCAGACTTCTTAAATAATGTTAATTTGTCAAATTTGGACACATTTGACATTTTGGGCGTCTCTGGAAGGTGTATGTTTAATATGACGGTTCGGTGATTGCTAATTGCGTGCCAAGCGAGCCGTTTCTTATCAACCGTTTCTTTGGAGTGCTTAAGCCACTTGGCGAGCACTCTACAATATTCGCACTGTCACTGAATACTGTATCAATCGACTTGAACAAAGTCAAGGGGCCACTCACGTGTGTTGGCCACATATTGTTCTGTGATGCAAAAGGCGGTGGCTGGCTCGCAGAAAATGTGAAATTTTATTTTACATGACGTTTCCACTTTTTGTACAATCCTCCAATCCATTATACGACCAGTCACTTTGACATCGATAAATACAGGTAAAATTAAACGTTTCATTTTTTAAAATTTCTTCAACCGTTTTGTGGATTGCTTGGTGATGCTCATTTTCAATCAATGGTGATACCGCGGTTCAATACCGGAGGTAGGAAGGCAAAATACATTATATGAGCACAATGAGTAAAATGTATTTTCATTTGTTATGAAGTAATGAATCGCTGCGTCATGGCAGGAAAGCCGAGAGGGATGCAAGCTCGCTCTGTGTTGCCTGGGTTCAAATCACGACCCAGCTATAAACTGTCATCCCGGTGTTTCACGGGCAGGGTGATTCATCAATGTGTGTGCCATCTCTCGAATGGACGTTAAACTGGGTGTCTCATCTGCCGGAATACCTCTCCCACTACCCCCCCCCCCCCCACGCACACACTCAACTCTCTCTCTCTCTCTCTCTCTCTCTCTCTCTCTCTCTCTCTCTCTCTCTCTCTCTCTCTCTCTCTCTCTCTCTCTCTCTCTCTCTCTCTCTCTCTCTCTCTCTCTCTCACACCCCTATCCCACCCCTCTCTCTAAACTCCCAACCTGACCTCCTCTCTCCCACCCCTCGCCCTCTTTCTGATCCTGCCCCTCTCTCCTTCTCCGACCCTTCCCCTCTCAGCCCCTCTCTCTACACCCCTCCATCTCTCTCTCCAACCTCACCCCTCCCCCCTCTCCCTCTGTTGAGGGGACTGCAGCATGTACAAATCAGATTCGGAGTGAGCCAACTAGAGGGGTGCAAACTGCATGTATGAGAATGCATGCAGGCAGACCTTTGCCAGGTAGATAGTGTGGGTATTACATGCTCCCACCCCAGGTCTATAAAGTATCCACCTTCGTGTGTGTGTGTGTGGATGTTGTTATGTCTGGCTTTCGTCTTGGGACAACGGTGCAGTAATTGGTCTATATTTTGATTATCAGCTCTACAATATAAAATGTCACTGGAAAGACCTTCATTGGGGTATCGTTCAACATATTTGCAAGCTTACCTTTAATGAGCCCTTCTGGTAGAGTAAAACGAGGTGCGGGTGTACTCGCCCCCAAGGTGTAATGTCCTGGTTGTCCGCTGTCACGTCCATGCAACGCCACAGCCACAACTACAGTGCGCGCACGCAAACCTACAAGCTTGTATCGATGCCCTTCACGCACCATATGCTGGTCATATGGATTCCTTGGTGGAGGTGGTCGTGATGGCACCATCACAGTCACTGGTAGTCGAGCATGCTCCACAATAGAGCGCAAGGAGTGTTCGCCATCATGCAGCTGAGACTCCAGTGGACTTCTAGTGCCAAATCGCCCATGGCACTCAAATGGCAGGCTTACACTCTCATTGGTGCGGTGATTCATGCAGATGAGACACGGCATCTTGCCCCGAGCAACTCGAGGGTTTACAGCCGCACCTGGGAGCCATCCGATTTTGCGCAAGAGAGTGGTGAGACGTGACCGATCCTTGCTTGGTCTGCCACACAGGATCTCTGCCTGGCCCATTAGGGTTAACTCATCTCCGGCGTTTAAAGCAAAGTGGTACAGCTCGCTCTCCTCATTAAATTCACCAGATGCGACCTGCAGCAGAATAAGTTGGAGAGAAAGAGGGTGAGAGGTTTTATGGTTGAAGTACTTAGCTTGAAGTAAGAAAAAAAGCATTCCTGTAAACTATAGTTCATACCTTTGCAACCTTGATAAATCAACTTATCATGCCGAACACATAATCTGAAACGGTATAATAAACCACCAAAATGGAGTAGGCCCAAGCAAGCTATCGCAAGACCTGATGAGACAAAATATAACTTCTAGCTGAACAGCTCTCGTATACATGTGTTCTCAAATGATGTTGTGCAGGCCTAGAATCTTCAAATTCGAAAAGACATCGACTCTTGTGGAAAAATTCCCAACGGAATGAAAAAAAACAAACAACAACAAAGGAATGCTTTGTTAAAGACAAACCTGATCAAAGATTACGGGCTCAAAGAGAATGACTCAATGGCCGGATACTGCAGGCTGTACTTTCTATGCATTTATCCATTCACATTGGAATCTCAGGCCCAAAGCACAGAAAAGTCACACTGAGAAGCTCCATTGTGGGATTAAGAGCAGCTCGAGGCCATGATAATAAAATGCAGACATCTTTGTACCCGAGCTGGATTCAGAGATGAACAGGTGAAAAACGCTTTACGAATATAGCAGTAGCTTTGAAGAGTTTGTCTTACCCCATTCCAAAAATGAAATCCCAAATTTAGCTACAAATATGAGCAGAATGAAAACAGAGGTCTAATCCACTCTGCTATGACTGAGGCTCACAGACTTGCTTGTACATAATTGGCATGAAGGACACACATTTAACAGATTGCAGCCTGTTTGGCATTCCCATCTGGGCACTTAGCTCATGATGTCGACGTAGAGGATCATATCCCATAGACAGAACTGTATTTATTTGTCCAATATCTCATGTCCTTGTCCTGGTTTATGGTGTACAAGCTTCTGCATTAGCCCTACGTAATGTAGAGAAAATATTACAATACATTATTATTGTCGTGAAGAGAACTTTGATATTAAAGTGGTGAGGCAAGAACAGATAAAGGTGGCAAATAAAACAGGCTACCAACATGCCTTAGATGGGAAAGGACAAGACTCCTGCTTTTTGCTCGGAAATTCTGGCAATACCTAAGGCTGTCGTCTCTCCCAACCATTGTGGGATGCAGGAGTACCAAAAGAGAAAACAGATATATGCTGCTGAACACAAAACAGCATATAACTTGAAGATGTAGCAGAAGCACATCTATAACTTTGTCTGGCAAAGAAAGGTCATATTGGAATGAGACTTGCCGGCATTAGATAATACCCAATGGGTGCTGCCGAGGAGCCTGGTCGACTGTCGTTCTTTCCAAATTTAATTGCAGCAGATGAAACTATTTAACAGCATATACACATTGTTACATTGGAGAGGATATGAATTAGGTGGCATGTGAAGTTAGTGTGGTCCATGTGTTTGTGTAGGTCAGACCATCTTTTGTAATAAGGGACCCGTTAGAGTGAAGTTGTGCTGTTCTTATGTATGCTATGAGAGGCAGTACAGTTGACATTGGTATTAGACAGGAAGGTGTTATTCATACATGTCCTCTATGAACCAGGCATAACACCCAGGCAAAGTAAGAAGAGGGGTGAATATTGGATAAATCAGCAGTTCTTGGTTGGCCTGATAAACCAACCCGTGTCTCGCACTCTGGATAAAAGTTGCCCGGCCGAGCACCGGCCATTACAAGGACCCCAAGGGCACGCTGTCATTGGCGTACAGCAAGGCATCGCATCATTGGTACGGGTTGCATCATCATGGAGGTGGCAGCGTGCCACCTCAATGGCTAGTGCTAGACCATGAGCAAAGAATGTTCAGAGGCGTGGGGCATGTTCGTGGGGAGGGAGGAAGGGAGCATAAAAGGTCCTGTACACGTGTTGTTTACTCTCCTGTCTCTGGCCATCCTTCAAACTCTCTTGCCACTCTGATTTATGCCCTCCACCCTCCTTGCCCCACTGGACGCTTCACCTCTCTGCTGGGTGCCGCGACTGTGGGCTGGTCTGTGCTGCTCACTGGTCCATGTTGTGGGCTGGAATCTTGCTCGCCATGGAATTTCCCTGTATTCATGTCAGTCTATCTATTATCTCAAGATTCTCCATTTTAGTGGTCTTGTGGTTTATTTTCAATAAACTGTTATTCCAAAAGTACACACGTCATGTGGTGACCCCACCATTACCATCCTCACGTGCGCAAACCGTTTTGGCCCGAGTTTGAGTCTATCCCTGGGGGAGATAAAATGGTTTAACGTTCACTTTAAGAGACCAGCGGGATTTGGATTCCAACATGGGGAAACCACACTGACCGCTCGTACGTGATTCGCTTTGATTTCGGACATTCGCAAAGCACATCGCTTCAGCATGGCGGGTCCGCGCAGCAGCAGATCCATCGACGTGACAATTTCTTGGCAGTAGGCAGAATCCCAAGGTCTGCTTCTCACCTACCACTAGTGGTTGGTGGATTCAGTTTCCCAGCACTTCACTTCTGGCCTTAACCATCTCTCCATCCTCACACCCATGTCACACACACTCTTAAAGAGTCCCACACGCGGTTACCCTCCTCAATTATAAGCTGAATGCTCACCTCCATTCCTTCATCTATCTATGGAAATAACGGAGTCTGTGGTCTCGTGCTCCTCCCTCCTATAATTCAAAAGTGCTGCCCATGGTTACCTAATGCTCTCCTAAAAGCAATCTCACTATTTTTCCAATCTTGCTGACCCCTTCCTCCTCTTTCTGCCTGCCACTCATCCACTCAACATGCAATTCATCTCCCTGTTCCCCTCTGATCCTCTGTCAGTCTGTGAACCTCATGCTGCCCTCTGTAATTTATCTCCTCCATGAGCTGAGCCTTCTGTATGCAAGAAAAAGCAAGTATATATATATATATATATATATATATATATATATATATATATATATATATATATATATATATATATATATATATATATATATATATATTTTGAGGCAAACTTTGTGCGAATTATTCAGAATGGCGTTTTGGTTTCAGGTGAAGGACCAGTTTCAGACTTGTTTTCAAAATATGAGCAGAGTACCCACCCTCCGGGTGGGGAGAATTTGCGAATTACTTGCTGAAAATGTATCGTCTGTATATTGAAAGAGGACTCTTTTGATGTTTGTGTGGTGTGTGGATAAAGGTGTTTAAATGGTGTAAAGGTCTGAAGGGTCGAATAGGTAAAAGGGGTCCAAAGGATCTAAAATGGTCTTAAGGGTTCTAAAGGTCAAAGGGTATGTTCCAAGAGTAGTTAGGGTCTAAGGAGTTTGAAAGATCAAAGAGGTCTGAAGGGATGTAAAGGTCTATGGGATGTGAGGGGTTTAAAGGGGTCTAAAGGGTAAAATGGGTTTGTAGGTCTAGAAGGGTCAAATTGGTCCAAATATCTCAAGGGTCTGAGCAGTCTAAAGGGTCTAAAGGTTTAAAAAGGTGCATTCCAAGAGTACATACTTAATATATGTTGTCACGGTGCAACTGACGTTCAAACAATATGAAATTAAGTATGTAGTATAACTTTTATCACAGACAGACAGACATGAATGGCTTTTTATAGCATAGAAGTCGATTGCGAAGTTACTACATCCTGCAGGCCAGCTGAGATAATGAGATTGTGGACTACAGTATACTGTAAAGAGGATTTGTCCACAAACTTGGAGATGGCCTATCAAAGCAAACTGGCATCACCTCTAATTTCTCTTCAACAGGTGCTTCAAAGAAATGTATAAAAAGAAAGCATGCCCTCAATGCAGTCTTCAGCTAAATATCTGAATAGAATAGACAAAGGAAGTACCCATTTGATAAATCAAGACCTGAATGCTCAAGTGCTGATGCCATCTGGTCGAGTTCCAGAGTAAGTATTACAGCTGCTGACGAGGAACTTTTCCACTTTCTGTGTCGGAACCTCATAATGACCACCATGCCACATGGGGACAAAAAGGGCTACTTAAATACCTGGGATTTCATATTAAAAGTAGATACACACTGTCTTATCTCATTCTGCATTCCGCAATTTGACACAACAAGTTGCCCGTGCCCAGATCCATCAATTAGGACCATACTCTGGACAGAGCCTCAGTGCTGCCGAAGCAGTCTCCTGGGCTATTGGGCACAATCCTGGATGGGTCACCACTCTGACGCAGGATACTCGAATGGCTGAATCATCCAAGCAAGCTAGTACTCATTTTGCTGACCTCAGAATGATGACAGGCTGAGTCACCCCCACCTGGTATGAATTCAACGGTCAAGCAGGATTTGAACTAAGGACCCTAGAATCTCAAGCCTGCTACTCTATCCATTAAGCCAACACCAAGCATGGGAGGGATGAAGGCAGCAAAAATGCAAATGGCATCTTCTGTCACTGAACTGGCAAGCTGGGAGCAACGATTCACATTCATTGCCACATCTGATGCAATTTGAAGGCTCTAATGGTGGTGAGGTGCTCCATTTGTTACTGTTTGTTCAATATATGTAGCTTTTTGATGCAAAAAATAAAAATTTGTGTTGGTGTCTAAGTCAGTGACCAATTGCAAATTAATAGTAGGATTCTACCTTTGGTGAGGGAAACAGGAAAAGGTAAAGACAGACTCATCACAATGTCCTTAAAGAGACAGAAAGGTTGCACATATCCTTATAAGGCAGGATGTGAAAATCCAAACCTCTTAATCAAGCAAATGGGGTTGAAACAGAAGCAGTTCATTTATTAATATAAAATGGTGATCATAACAGAAACGGCAAAGGTTGGGGTCACATGGTGTGCATGAAACACCGAAATTGATGCTTTTAGTGGGTGGGGATGAAGCGAGTCAATCGACCGGCTGTGAATGAGAAAAGGACGTGAGACAATGGACTTTGCAAAAGTCATGAGACCTCCATTTCACCAAAATTAAAAACTGCAAAGTAGAAAGCTCGGGGTTCAGATGGGAATGCGAAACAGGACGACATTTCGTTGTGCGGTTACCTTCACACTAAAAGAGATGTCTTCAATCACAAATACACGGTCAGGAAAGGCCTTGGCAAGTTCTTCAACGCTGCTGAAAAACTGCGCCGGATCACCCACATCCCTCTCCTGTTCCAGCACTTTGAACCAACCTGGAGAGAGAATAAAACCCATGAGCTGCAACTTGGAGGAAACAGGTCCTCAAAACACAAACACTTGTGGGTGTATGTACAATTCAGATAAAGAATTATTGGAATTCCATAAAGCAGTTTCTGAATGGGTAGATGAGTGGATGTAGTTTATCTAGATAATCAGAAGGCATTTGATAAGGTACCACATAGGAGGTCATTAGCCAAGGTGAGGGCTTGTGGAATGACTGGTTGAGTAACTAAATGTATTAGTGATCGGAAGGAAAGAGTGGCTGTGAATGGGAGGATGTTGTTGTTGCAGCAGTAGTAGTAGTAGTAGTAGTAGTAGCCGCGGTAGTGGCAGTATCCTTTCTTTCGAAAAGGCAGGCGGCACGGAGACAGCTGATCAATCTCCAAGCAGCACCCCAAACACACCCCAATCCCTCTCCATCCAGGATGATGTAACCCCACCTTCATGAAGACAGGCCCATGGGAGAGAGAGACAAACACGAGGGAGTGGGCCAGTCTGACCATGGCCGCATTGTCCTGATGAATCTGGACAGCATGGAAGAGTGGGGAATATTCCACACACACACACACACACACACACACACACACACACACACACACACACACACACACACACACACACACACACACACACACACACACACACACACACACACACACACACACACACACACACTTGCGTTGGGGGATACAACCACGAAGAGGTATCCCTGATAGTTGTAGGCCAAAAGGTTGAAAGGAGTGGAGTTCCTCATGAATCAGTTGTATAACCATTATCATCAATAGTGTATTTTTTTTATTTTTTTTTTTTTTTTTGTATACCTTGGTCGAGGCTCGTATGAGAGCTAACACACAACTCACAGCAAGGAGGCATGAGACAAGAGGGGTGGGAGTGGAAGGGACAAAACATTGGGGAACAGACACAGGTGAACTGTGGAAGGGAGAGGGATGGGGATGGGACGGGGAACATGGCGAGGAGAAGATGGACATTACAGGGACTTTCAGGAAGGAAAGCAGGAGAATTGAAGGAAGTGGGCTTGGGTGGATTATCGGGGGTAGAAAAGATCGAGGATTTGGATGGGGGAAGATAAGAGGTGGTGGTGAACAGCTGTTTTGAAAGCCTGGAGGGAAGAATGGGAAAGAATAGAGTGAGGAAGTTTATTCCAAAGGTGGGAAAAAGAGGAATGAAAGAGTGAAGATGAGCAGTGATTCGTGATTTTGGTTGTTTTACCAGATGGAGGTTCTTCCCGGACCTTCAGCGCCCTCTGCATATGTGGTTGCGACTAATCGCAGTGAGAGCAGGCGGGCAAGGCTGGAGAGGAGTCGGTAGAAGACAGAAAGACCACCGACCAACCTGCGGTGATTGAGTGAGAGGCCCAAAGACTCAGCTTCATTGCGGGAGATGCCAATGATCTTAAAAGCCCTGGTTTCGACAGCGTGAAGTCGAGAAAGGTGGGAGGCAGGAGCACCAGCCCAGAGGGGAGAGCAGTACTCCATCAGGCTACGGACAAAAGCTTTGTAAGTGGTCAGGAGCTCAAGAGGGCCGAGGAAGGACTTTGCACGACGGAGGATTCCCAGTCGGCGACTGGCTTTTGAGGCAAGGTTGGAAATGTGACTTTCCCAGGAAAGGTCATGGCAGATAGTGAGACCCAGAAGCTTGAAAGAAAAGACTTCTTCCAGAGGATTGTTGAGAAAGTGGATGGGGGGTTTTGTAAACGGTCCTTTCGAAGAGACATAGTGAGAGTGTGAGATTTGTGTGGATTGAAAGACATGTTCCACGTGTTGGACCAGTTTGTGATTTTATCCAGATCTGCAGTGAGCGAAGAAGCTGCTGCTTGCCGGTCTGAGGGATGACAGATGGTACGGCAGAGGGTGGAGTCGTCGGCAAAGAGAAATAGAGGATTTTCCAGAGAGTCCGAGAGATCATTGATGAAAACCAGAAAAAGAACAGGGCCCAGAACGCTACCTTGAGGAACTCCAGCCTGCACAGGAAGAGGGGATGAAAGAACTCCGTTTAGGGCCACACGTTGACTGCGACAGGAGAGGAAGTCTGCGAGCCATGAGTGGAGATGGCCTTGAATACCATGGGAAGAGAGTTTGGTGAGTAAGGCAGGGTGCCAGACTGTGTCAAAAGCACGTGATATGTCCAGGGATACGGCTCGGATTTCCTGTCTGGCATTGAGGACCTCCATCCATTGATGGGAGAGCAGTAGCAGCATATCCAGGGTAGAGTGACCTGGTCTGAAACCAAATTGATGATTGGAAATCAAGCCATTGGAGAAGAGGAAGGATTTCATGTCTGAAGCAATGATGAATTCCATAACCTTGCTGATGATTGGGAGAAGGCTGATTGGTCTGTAGTTACAGGGATCTGTTTTTGCACCTTTTTATGCAGGGCAGTGATGTTAGCAGATTTCCAAGCAGATGGCAGATGACCTTGGGAAAATGAGAGGGTGAATAGAACAGAGAGAGGGTGAGCAAGAGCAGAAGAGCAGGCTTTGAGGACACGTGGGCTGATGCCGTCTGGACCGGTTGCAGAATCTGACTCGAGGTTTGAAAGCAAGCTCTCCACCTTGTCAGGAGAAAAGGATACAGAGTCCAGGGACAGTTGGGTGCGACTGGGTAAAGTGGGTAGAGATAGTGATGGGTTTGGGACACAAGATTTAGCTGCAAACACCGAGTTTAGACATTCAGCTTTATCACGTGTGGAATCAGCAGTGCGGCCATTTGAGGTAAGGGAGGGGATGGAGGGGGAACATACACCAGAAACAGATTTGATTAAACGCCACCAGGATTTTGAGGAGGGAGAGAGGTTTGAGAGTTCAGACTTGAGATGAGAAAGATGTTGTTTTCTGGCTCTCCTGAGGGTAGATACACACTTGTTCCGAGCTTTGTGGAAAGAACTGAGATTGCCCTCAGTTGGGTTTGCTTTCCATGAGGCAAAGGCAAGTTGTTTCAGGACAACTGCCTCACCACAAGCTTCAGTAAACCAAGGGCGGGAGGAAGGGTAAGACAACTGAACACGAGAGGGGATAAATCTGTGCATGAGGGAGAGCAAGTTTCTTTGAAAGAATTCCCAGGATGAGTTGATGTTTGAGAAAGTAGTGATAGGAGACCAGTCTGTAAGTTTGATGGCTGCTCGGAGACCCTGCCAGTCGGCTTGAGTGAAATGCCAGACTCGACGGCGGTGAGGTGGTTCTCTGATGACAGCCAGAGAGATGTCCACTTTAACAAGGACGTGGTCAGAAGAACCAATTGGAGCGAAGGAAGAGCAGCAGATATTGTCAGGGAAAATATCTGTCAGGGCAGAAAGTATACTATCAAAGAGCCGTTTGTGTGTCTGTGTGTATATCTGTCACCATTTTTCTCAGAGATGGCTGGACGGATCTTGTTCATACTGTTGCGAATTCGCGCCCGCCGGCGTGCGGACGGCCACGTAACTCTGATCGCGGCCCGTCGCCCACCAGACGGACAATTCAGTCATGACCTCCGGGAACTATCGCCCGGAGCCAGTCACGTGTGGGCCTTTCGACCTCACCACAATCGTGCTAATCGGCCACCCACGTAGGATAGGGTTGTTCGCCAAACTCGACCTACCTAAGTACCCACGCGGATGGTAAACCGGGCGATCGTACCTCGCCGCAGGTCGACTCCAGACACGAGCCGCTTGGGCGGCCCGTTCCGTACTATCGGGATAACCGAGCGGTGTTATCGTCGACCTCGGCGGTTCAGATTATTTACAGGGCGTTGCACCCACTACGAACCCTTTACGTGATGCAGGATGGAGGGTAAATAAAGAAAAGACGAAGCGAAACGGGAAAACAGTTCACACAAAGCACATTTATTTCCCGGCACACGGAAAGCATATATATACAGCCATACAGTCAAAATGCACATATAGCAACCAAAACAAAAGCAACAACGACGCAGAGTTACTACCGACTACGCGCACACACGGCAACACTTATACAGTTCTACTTTACAGACGGCACCAACACACATTTACACAAAAGCAAAGGAAAGAAGCCACCCTCATAGACAAGGGGGCAGACGGGCCTGTAGGCCGATTGTGCGCGTGACCTGGAGGAGCGGCCAGGTCCGCGACACCGAGGGGGGGGGGGTCCTACCCGCGTCCTCGTGACGCATTGGCGGGCGATCCGCAGATGTGGCCGCGTGGCTGTGCCCCGACTCCGTGCTCCTTGGCCGGTTTCGTTGGCACGACGTTTGGAGTGGGGTGGGAACGGGGCCCCCTTTTTGCACTATCTCAGTGCAGGGGAAAGGGGGAATTGTTGATGCCCTGGGGGAGGAGAATGGCTGGCTAGCTTGGGTCCCGCGACGAGCGATCCCACACCGCGACCTCGTCGCCGACCGCCGTCCTTCTCGCCTCGGACTCTAGCTCCTTTGCCTCTTTCCGCAACTCTTCTCAGCCGACTCCAGAACCCAACTCTCTCGATGACACTCTCTTCCCCCGGCTCTCTTCCACTCTCCAACCAAAACTGACTCACTCTGCCACGATTCGCCTTGCGCTCGCCGTTTTATAGGCTGGCAGGAGCAGCTAATATGCAAATACTCGGATCAGGATGACCTCGGGGGCGGAGCCACGCTCGCCCATTGGTCGGAGGAAACAGGGGCGTGAACCTCCCCTGATCCTAGAATTTGCATATATCGATTTCACACAGACGCGCCTGGAGGCGGAGCCAAGCCGCCCCGCGCTTGCTAATTGGACGGAGGAGAAGTGGGCGTGTAGCGTTCTTGATACGAATTTTCCCTCGGAAAGCCCGCTATTTGCGCTCGCGGCTCGGTGCGCTCAGCACCAATCGCCGAACGGGCCCGAGACAGCCCGACGTTCAGTGTTCACAGGTGGTGCGTGAATGGCCATAGAAGGAGAGAGGTGAAGGTGGTGGAGGGTTTTCGGTGGTGGTTGATGGTTATGGTGCCGTTGGGAATGGCGGTGATGCGATGTTTGCGGGATTGAGTTGTGAAGGTAAAGGTCGTGGCTGTTGGCGTTGTTGTTGTTGTTGTCTGAGGGTTGGAGCGTGGTTGTAGTTGGTTGGAGCGTGGCGCTGGTCGGACGCCCGTGCGGGCTTGCAGGACCCTCAGCCGGTCGCCAGGGCATGGCCCGGGGGTTTTTGCGGGACGATTCGCGCGCCAATTTCAGTGTGGGCAATTCGTGTCATGTCGTGGGGTCGGAGCGAAATATGTTCGCTGTCTGAGATGACCTTGCCGGAAACGAAGTGGAGCGGTTTCCAGCCTAGGTTAGCGGGCCATGTGAGGGGTCAGGGCCAATCGGAGTGCCCGATTCGGGTGAAGACGCTTCGCTTCGGAGTGGACCTCCGCCCCACGCTGCAAGTCCTGTAAAGGTCGGAGCGGTCCCTCCGCCTTTCTCTTTCGCTTTCTCGCTCTGGCCTCGCCTCTCTGCACGACCCGCCTCCTGCTGCCTGGACTCCGCCTCTCTCACCTCGCCCTCATCTCTCTGCACGACCCGCCTCCTGCTGCCTGGACTCCGCCTCTCTCACCTCGCCCTCATCTCTCTGCACGACCCGCCTCCTGCTGCCAGGACTCCGCCTCTCTCGCCTCGCCCTCGTCTCTCTGCTCAACATCGCCAGGACCCGCCTCCTGCTGCCTGGAGTCCGCCTCCTTATCTCCGCCCACACGACGTTGACCCCACCGCCTACCTGGTCCCGCCTACCACTCCATCCATGCACTCTGGACTCCGCCCCTTCTCCACTCGAGTCCCTGCTTCACAAACACGGTCTCCACACGCGCTGCTGAAGCCAGAGATGACACGCCAGCTGTCGAGTACCGCACCACGGAGCATCCCCCCCAAACGTATTGGTGGCGCATCGTGCAATCAAGAACAAAGGTACCGAGATCGTAACCTCAACTCCCCTCCCTTCTCGTTTCAATACTCCCTCTTCATCGGGTTTTCTGTGTCTGTGTGTGTGCGTGTATGTGTGTGTCCTAGCACCTGTCTGCTTAAGGCCTAGGTCATATTTTCCACGGCGGCCGTGGGGTCTCCAAAATCTACGGCCACTAGCAATTATACGGCGGCCGCAGTATTTCCACGGTCACACAATGTAGCAGTCACATATGTTTTCATTTTTCGGGGAACCGCACGGCGTATTTAGGCCTAAGTCACATTTGCCACGACAGCCGTGGGGTCTCCAAAATCTAGGGCCACTAGCAATTATATGGCGGCCGCAGTATTTCCACGGTCACACAATGTAGCAGTCACATATGTTTTTATTTTTTGGGGAGCTGCACGGCGTATTTATAAATTGTGGAGACCAAAAACATGGGGTTGCCGTACGGTCTTCGATTTGATGTCGCACGGTGACCTTAGGGCGTTCCTGCGTCGGCCATAGAATTTTCAAGGCAGACGCAAGGTGCCCGCAAAGCAACCGCAGGGGGACCGCAGGAGGTCCCTAAGGCGAACATGCGGGCAGAAGAAAGGTAACGAATGGGTTAATTTTTATTTTTTTTTTTACCAGTTTTTTTTTTTCGGCTTGTCGAATTGCTACGGCCAACGTAGAAATGAAAAAAGTTATAACTCCGCGTTATAATTCCACGGCAGCATGACGGCCTGTAAAATATAGCCATGCGGTGTTGGGCCACCCTGAAGCCACCTCAGAAACTCTGCGGCCACCACACGTTTGTCAATTCAGAGGGAGTACGGCCGCCGTATCCTCGCCGTAGAGCAAATGTGACTTAGGCCTTAGGTCTTAGAAATTGTGGAGACCGAAAACGTGGGGTTGCCGTACGGTCTTGGATTTGATGTCGCACGGTGACCTTAAGGGGGCCCTGTGGCGGCCATAGAATTTTCAAGGCAGACGCAAGGTAGCCTCAAGGTGCCCGCAAGGCGACCGCAGGGGGCCCTAAGGCGAACGTGCGGCCAGACGGACGGTAACGAATGGGTTAATTTTTTTGTTTGTTTTTACCAGTTTTTTTTTTTTTCGGCTTGTCGAATTGCTACGGCGAACGTAGAAATGAAAAAAGTTATAACTCCGCGTTATAATTCCACGGTGACCTTACGACCTGTAAAATATAGCCAAACAGCGTAGGGCCACCCTGAGGCCACCGCAGAAACTCTGCGACCGCCACACATTTCTGTCAATTCAGAGGGCGTACGGCCGCCATATCCTCGCCGTAGAGCAAATGTGACTTAGGCCTAAGTAGACTGCAGAAGATCGTTATTGTTATTATTATTATTATTGTTATTATTTTCGAGTTAAGTCTGCTCTGTGTCCGCTTTTTGTAAGTTGCTTGTTTATTTGCTGTACCACACCTCTCCCCCTATCTCTGCACAACACACCCCAATAAATCTTAATCGTGCCACATACCTTTCCTCGCCCATTGTTAATAAATTATTATTAGAAATGTTCACTGCTCGTTTTTGTCTTTTCTTCCATTGATCCAGCATCGTCCGAATCCTAGTTTAGCCGGGATTTTATTCCCAACAACCCGTTCCTTTTAGCCGGTACGTCCTTGGCAGTGTCGCTTGGCTGGATCCGATCCGGTAAAGAGATCCGATCTGGTAGAGTGATCTGTTTCGGCGAAGGCGTACCAAGGGCGTGTTCCCCAGTAATGAAATCACGTGATTAATTAGGTAACCCAATTAACCCATAGACGGGAGGACCCTAGGTCACGCGGTTGAGTTATTGGCGTCCACGGTCGGTTAAGCGACCCGCCGCATCACGGAATTATCCGTGTGCAACGGCCTACAATTCTGGGGAGTCTGGTGGGAGCCGAGAGAGCTTCCCCCACCTAGTGGTCTTCTCAAACGACCCCCGGACCCGCACCAATATATATATATATATATATATATATATATATATATATATATATATATATATATATATATATATATATATATATATATATATATATATATATATATATATGATTGACCCCTCCAATACTCCTCCAGACAATGTAGCTGCAGAAAGCAACCCAAGAAGACTTATGCAGGGTAACTGCTAAACGCTGTTTCAAACCCTTCCCAGAGTTCCTCAACAACTATGAGAATGTTCACACACAGTACACACAAGACAATCCCAATGCTAAACACTCCCCTCAGTGACCGGACTGGTTTCATCACATATTGGAAAATCATCAGCGATAGCGTAGACAGCAATGCAAACCAATGAGGCTCTCAAGCATGTACCACATAGTTGGCCCACTGGCCTCCTCCACTCGCTAAGAGAATCTCTTGAGCATGATCAGCGTCAGGAAAATGAGCCAAATGTCCATATAGCCGCAGCTGATGCACACAGACACACGATGTAAGTAAAAATCTCATTTGAGTCTCTCTCAGCAAGCGCTCATTGGACACAAAATCCAACCAGCAATCACCAATGATTCTCCAAAGAGATCTGGTCTGAACCTGAAAACTTCTATTATACTGCCATCGACAGTTTCGAGAACAAATGGAACAAGTGCATTCAAGTCCTTTGAAACTATATTGAAGGATACAAAGTTGGCATGTCTTGCACTTTTGTGAATCTGCTCTTCTGGTGAAAACCATCTAAATCCAGGATCACTGCTCACCTCCACTGATTTGCTCCTCTTTTGTCCTGTCTTGTGAAATCAACTTCCACATTCTCTTCAATCTCATTGTTCCCTCCAGGTCTTCAAGACTGCTGTTCACCACAATCTCAGATTGTCCCCAATCCAAAACCATTATATTTTCTACCCTCATTAACTCCACCCAAAACCTTCCTCCTTCCAATTTTCCAATTTTCCCTCCTTGGATTTTCCTGCTGTGTCGAACTTGTCCACGCCATGCATGGATGCTTTGCATCCTATTTTTGTCTGTTACATCCTGATCTGTTCAGTGTACTCGCTCTTCCACAAGCCTCGACGATGTATACAAAAAAAAATCTCCTGGTCTTAGAACATTTTAATGGCTCTCACATGTCTGGGTGATACATAGTGAGGCAATTCACTACATCGAGCCACTGTGATAACTTTGCCAATGTCTAGATTTGGTGAACAGGTAGATGGATGAGCAGAACATAGCCAGCTACCACATGCCAAGCATGATTGCAATAGACAGCACACTTCCAGCCTGGTGCTTATTATGCTTTTGGCACATCTTGGTTTACTGTTACCCTGACACCGAGCCAGGACGAAGCTCAACTCCATACAAATCTTGTTTTGGGAGGATCCTTTGGGTGAGCTCAAAAACCAAGTGAGGGAGATAAAGTGTTTCTATCATCGTTTATCAATATCAAAAAACCCTGGCATGGCATCCACCTTGGCATTCATGTTCTCTACAAATCGTTTCGTAATCTCCATGCGGCCTCCCATGTTTTGCGCATTCGATGTCATTTCGTTCACATCCCGCATCAATCGTTCCATCACCTCCAACATCCGGTCCATGCTGGAAACCACACGTGGGGGATGGTCAACCTGCATGGCGCTATCGTCCTGGACCATGGATCCTATTAACTCTACACTATCACTACCCACCTGCCTCAGCTCGTCTTGGCTAGCCATGTTGCGTGTTGGAAAATAAATTTAACTGCTCATAATTTGGGGGACACGGGGGGGTTTGCTCCGTATACCCCTGGTCCGAGTCCGTGAATTTTGCTACGGAGGCGGAGGGGCCGAATCGCACTCCTGAACACCAGTGTTACCAGGCCGGGACGTCGGCCGTGAGCGCGACCGAACCGCCCGGAATTCAGATCGTACTTCTCCGGAAAAGTCCGGAGAAGACGGGTCCCTTTTAGACCGAAATCCGCCAATGGCTAGACCACGTGGGGTAGGGTCGATTGCCAACTTCAATTTACCTAAGTACCCACGTGGTCCAACTACCGGGGAATTTCACCCTCGACGGAACTCGTACGAAACCGCGCTGCTTGGCGAGCTCGTTCCGTGTGCGATCTCGAGCGGTTTTAATCGCCGAGAACCGTCGGACCGAATTATCCTGCAACCACGGCAATGGCCAACTAATCTCTCACACACGACATGCTCAGTCAATGAAAGAAGAAACGCAGACGAGCTAAAAACATTTAACTATTGGGGTTTATTTATACTGCAATGGGGAAATGAGGGGAGCACATAAAGCAGAGCTATACCGAATATAAGAAATGCAATGCAATTATATACAGCACACAAAGCACTTAACAGTTTTCTACTTGTTAGACGGGCCCACGGACACGCATACGCACACACACACCCAAGAAATGGTGGCTGATGCCTTTAATACGGACTTCAGCTCGAAGGGACAGATGAGCTGAAGCCCAAGACCTATCTGGGACCTTTCCACCTTGTGTGGTCTTCAAGCTGTTCGGACCGGGCACCAGCGTGGGCGAGCTGGATCCAATCACCGCGAGCCGCGATCTTTTCCGAGCTCCGGCGGATCCCCTCATGCTCCGGACCACGTGCCGATCCTTCCCGAAGATGCGTTGCTTGCCCGAAGAACCACCGACCAGATGAGGCCAAGGAGTCGCACCAAGCAGAGACCATGAAGAGCTCCACTAACCAAGAAGAGCCAGCCGAACCAAACCACGAAGCAGAGCAAAAACCGAACCAGCACCAGAACAACCACCCTGAATCTCTCAAGCCTAGCAGAGGGTCCCCTTCTTATCCCTCTCAGCCCCGCCTCGCTTCCGGCGTAACTCATTCGCCCTCGTGCCCCCCCCCCAAAATCGTAGGTGGGGGCTGTTTATCTTGCTTTCTGCCGGACCCGCCCCAACCGACGCTGTTGAATCTCGGGACGGGAGGGTTCTTCTTCTCCTTTGCGGAGGAGGGTTTCTTTGTTGTTGTTGTTCTGATTGAACCCTAACTATTAAAATGTATCACAGCACATTTACATAGATTTACCCATGAAACAATGGAAGGTGAGCTATCTATAGGACACGTACTTACCGAGATAACTGAGCTTAAGGCCCGGTCACACCTTGACGTTTTAGCCAGCGATGGCAACGTATTAAAATGTATCTAAAACGCTGGCTGACGTTGAACTTTTGATGTTTTTTTTTTAAAGATTCGGACGTATTCATAGCGACTTGGTCTTATGTATAACGCATTGTTAACGGACACAGAACGTTTTGTTGTGTTATAGATAACTTATACCAACGAATGCTGAACCTGTTGTCGGCCTACACAACCGATGTCCAACGATAGTCTAAGTTAGGCATAGCGCGTTGCACGCATCGCCGACGATGTCGTGACGTAGCCTATTAAAAGGCTGACGCACAACGATTCGAATCATAACTGCCGTAGAAATGGAAGTGTCAACATCGCGGTCACACCTTGGCGATCTTGCCAGCGTATGCCGACCTCAGAAAAATGTGTCTAAAACGTTGGGGCACGTCAAATACGGTATGAGTAAGTTTGGTATACGTGAGTAGAACACTAAAGTACCCTATCATACGTCGTAGTAAGTAGAGTACGTCAAGAAATTTTAAACATGTTCAAAATTTTACGACGTACTCGGCGTATGACACACGTTCCGCATGCGATGGGGATAAGTTTTACACACGTCCACAAAGGCTACTTATAAGCTACTCGTAAGTCGAAACACGTCGCGGTAATGTCTTTTTTACGCGAAACTTATTTCTAACTTATGTTTGACGTGCTTTGAACCAATTCTTTACGTAGTCCCAACACACATCGACGTATGTAGACGTATTCCAATGACGTCTTCCGGTCGACAAAAAAAAAAAAAATTACCGTGTTTCTAGCTTACAACTGCCATATAAAGACGTGTTCCCAGCAGTTTTGGGAATTGGTATATAAAAATGCTGCTCATAAAAGGGGAACCCAACAGTGTTTTCGAGTCCTTTTTGAGTCGATGTCCATGTCAGCAGTAACAGTATCAGTATCAGTATCAGTATCAGTATCAGTATTAGTAGTAGTTTGTTCATGTTGGCAGTAGTAGGTGAGTGTGAGTGTCAGGGGGAGGGTGTGGGTTATGATGGATCGTCCTTGCGTTTAACGATTTACCGATTTAAATGATAAACTCAACGATTTAAATGGCTGCATCTCCACTATTGAAAGTAGACGCTTGCGCTCAACAATTGGATTTTTTTTACACTCAACGACTTTTAAATGGTACCACTCAGCTATTTTCATTGTTTACAATGAACGATTTAAATTGCTGTCACTCGCCTTTGTTTTTTGACGCTGGGGTTTGGAAATTTGAAGCGTTTCTTCTGAACGTGTTAAAACGCTCAAACTCGACTATTTTAAATAGACGCTGCCGATGGACAATTGGAATCATAGCCAAGCTAGACATCGAAGTGTGAACATCCTCGTCATGCCGAAGAAAAGTTTGAAGAATGCTGCAAATAAGTGTCCTGGCCGTGGCCGTGGATGCTGACGCAAGGACGATCCATTATACCGACGTCTTTCAGCCTATGAGTAACTTAAAAGGAACGTCTGTCGATGTGTGGCAACGATCGCGTAACGTGCCAACAACACGTTAATCATAGGTTAGAAATAAGTTTCGGGTACGCTAAACATTACCTCGGCGTGTCTCAACTCATGATTAACTTACAAGTAGCATTTGTTGACGTCTGTCAACGATCGCAGACCGTGCATACAACTTGTGGCCAGCGTAGCGGAACGTGTGAGTCATACGCCGGCATACGTCGTGAAATTTCAAGCATGAAAAAATTTGAGGACAACCAAAAAGTACAACGTTTAAAGCCAACGTACAACGACGTATGGCAGTGTTTTTCAGCGTGCTCTCAGTGTTATCAAAACTTACCCATAACGTATTCAACGTGTGCCAGCGTTTTACAAAAAAAAAATCAAAAATCGGCATACGTTGGCTAAAACGTCAAGGTGTGACCGGGCCTTTAAGGACCTGAATGTTGAGTGTGATCGATTTCCAAATTCGTAACAATATTATCTCTAAAAAGACAGAAAGAAAATCCCTTTACGTTGGCAATGCTCTTCAGAGACATGTCAAAATAAATGGATCAACAGCGGATGCAATGGATCAACAGCGGATGCAATGGCTGGCAAACTGTTGGCAAACCTCACAGGCCGTAAAACCTAACACCCGAAGCTGTCGTCTTTGTAATGCATTTAGATCTGTGTGTACGGTTCAGTAAACAAAATAAAACTTTACACTCACCTGTGTAGTGGATCGGCACCTCTATCCGTGGCCCAACCACGTAATGGCCCTCCTCCAAGCTGTGCGCCGTCACGGCTGTCCACTGTCGGCACGAATGTACCAGCACCAGTTCTCCCACACACTCTGAACTGGATCCTGCGATCAAACAAGATCAGGGAGGATTATTTAACAGCGTAGATCAAACGAGGTGTAGGTACGAGGGAACTGACGTTGACACATTAAGTGAGAAAGGCAAGGTTGTGATTGTTACAAGCAATGGCAAATAAAGGGCAAATTACTTGTCCAGTTCACTAACCTGAGACTCTAGGTAAATGCCGTCTCGGACTGGTGTCTCAAAAATCAAGAGGAAATGCACTTTAATCATGATTATGCTCAATTCATTTTGAGATATGATCCCATATCATGAGGACAAGGATGAGCAACCTTAAAGGAGCAACAAGTGAGGAAGAGGGGGCCTTAATCATGCTGGCACTCGGCCTTTAACGACACTGTAAATTTTGACACAGGTGTGGCGTGGAAAGAATGTGGCTTCGCCAGATGAGGCAACAACCGCCACCCCCACCCCCTTCCCCCTGCCCCCAAACAAAAAAGGAAAAACAGGTTTATTTTATGTAAATTGAATGGAAGCATTGTATTATATTGTCTTAAGGAAAATTCCATACAAAATTCAAACACTCAAAATAAAACTTTACACATTAACATACCTTGAATTACAAGATACACAACATCGAAAGATAATATACAGGTGGAGTAAGGGGGCCTTAAAACATGGCTCATGTAAAAATGGTTCACATCTCCCCATCCCCTGACTGCATATATCCCTCGACCAAACCTCCCACCCCCTAGGCAAACACAACATAAAGATGGTTCTGCCTACACATGCACTCGACATCTGGGATACCTTTGCTGCATTATCAATTCATCATCTGTACGTATAGAGCCAGGAAAGATTCAAGGCATCACTTGAGCCCTGGCTAAACATCCCAGGACGCACGCACGCACGCGCACCTCTTTATCGAAGTCCTCTCAATCCCCTGCAAACACTTCAGTGGAAATTTATTTGAATTGTACGTCTGCTAAAATAAAATAAAAATGAAAACCCCTTGGTTGACTTGTCCATCACTCGGTGGACAGGAACATTGGTGCGCTCCAGACATGCTGTTTGATCACCCATGGATGCAGAACATTGTTCTATTGAAGTGAACAGTGCAAGTTTCTCATTGTACTGGTTAAACGAGAAAACTTGGCTCGAGAATACCAAGGATGGGATGAAAAAAGGGAATGGGCACCCCCAGCTTCATCTTTGCACCCAATGAGTAAACGCCACTCTCAGACAGAAAGAGTAGGCACACTCCCTTCATAACACATTTCCTGAATGATATCCATGCCTACTGTTTCTGTCCGAGAGTGGTGTTTACTCAATGGATGCAAGGATGAACCTGGGGGTACCCCACTCCCTTTTTTCACGCAGCTTGTTCACCCCCAAGTGTCATCTTCCCCCTCATCTCACTCTCACCCCTTCTCTGCTGTTGCTGCTTCCACTATCCATCTGTCCCATTGCATTCTGTTCAAGCTCTTCCACAAGCCTCAATCAAGTATACAAAATAATCCTCACTCCCCAACCTTTCACAATCTTAGGAGACAATGACTTCTTCAACTGACCATAATTTAGTTCACTTAGTCAGCAAGCAAAACTGCTTTTGCACAGCTTCCCAAAAGCTGCACATGCATGGCCCATCTGATATTGAACTCACCTCCAAGCAAAAGTGCATCAAACTACTGAAACAATACTTCCCCCTACTGAAACAATATTGGCTGTGACTTCCCCTCCACTCCCACCTCTTGTTTGTCTGTGTGTTGTACCGTTCTCCAAAAAATGACAACTCCATACATATCTCTATCTCTATCTCTATCTCTATCTCTATCTCTATCTCTATCTCTATCTCTATCTCTATCTCTATCTCTATCTCTATCTCTATCTCTATCTCTATCTCTATCTCTATCTCTCTCTCTCTCTCTCTCTCTCTCTCTCTCTCTCTCTAACATGGGAAAACTTTTAGCCTCACCACTCATCCCAACTCTCTCTTCCTCTTGCGCGGCAATTTCAATTATCACCATGCAACTTTGCTGGGCGTTGGTACCTCTCTCACCAGCCATGGCACTTCAGCAAAGGACTTCTGTGATTCCATGTGACCAACTCAATAAATGAACTTTCCAACCCTGATTTCTCCCAATGGTAAATCCCTCCTTCTGGACTTGGTGATGACAAACTTCCTTGCAAATGTCTCCTGCTCTTTCTCTGCCCCAATCGGTTCATCTGATCATATGCTTGTGAGAGTCACCATCTCTCTGACTGTTCTCAAAGAGCTGCCTCAGTGCCGGCAAGTCTGGCAGTTCACTCAAACAGATTGGCAGAGACTGCAAACAGCCATCTCTCTTCAGAACTCCTCTGCCATATCGACTGCCCCTGATATTAACTCAGCTTGGGAATTCTTCCATAGAAAGCTCCCTCTTAAGCACAGATTCATCCCATCTCATTTTCAGTTATCTTACCCTTCTTCCCACCCATGATGCAATGAATCCTGTGGTGAGGCAGTTGCTATGAAACAACTTGCCTTCTCTTCCTCTTCTTCTTCGTCTTCTTCTTATTACAGCCATCATTAACCCAACTTTCCTTGTGGGGTTGGCAGGGGGAAGATTGGCAGAAATCTTCATGAACTGGCTGGCCAGGCCTGACGTTCGTTCGACTAGTTAGGGCAGGAATTTGGAAATTGGCCATGGTGCCGGGGACAGCTTGCCCACTCTTTGCAAAAGGCACAATGGAATCTTTAACGTCCACCAACGAATGCTGGCAGACGGAACGCCTGTTTAACGTCCAAGGGACGGCACAAACATTGATGAATCACCCTTCCTTGTGAAACTCTAGGTTGATAGTTGTTTATAGCTGGGTAGGGAACTCTTTGGTGTAAAGCCTGACTGCTCTGGGCACTGGTGCTCAAGCAGACGGTGGCAAACCCTAACAAGAATTATCCAGCAAAGACCTTGCCCGGCACTGAGAGCAGCGTCACCCCTCGGCAGTTGTTGCAGTCCTGGCGATCATCCTTCCCTTTCCAGAGAGGAACAACAAGGCCCCTCTTCCAGTCGGTTGAGATGATGCCAGTGTTCCAGGCAGAGCACAGAACTGCACGCAACAACATGAGAACAGAATTTACACCAGCCATGAGAAGTTCAGCATGAATGCCACAAATCCCAGGAGCTTAAGCCCATTTCAACCGGTTCACTGCAGCCTGTGTTTCCACAAACGAAGGTGGATCACAGTGTTAGAGGGTCAGCAATAGGGGTAGTAACACCCCTGACACCCAATTCAACAGCTGGTGGATCAGCCTGGGACAGGCACTCAAAGAAGCTGGCCCAGTGGGCCTTCACTTCGGACTCCTCCGACAAGAGCCCACCACCCTCTGCTCTAACTGCAGTACACCGAGAGACAGGGTTGGAGGAACGCAATGTGCAAATTCCCCTGTAAACAGGATGAGAATCACTTTACCACAGGTGATGTTCTACCCCCTCACAGATTCCTCGCACATAGGCCTCCTTGTCCACCCTTAGCACACGTACAGTTTTATGCCTCAGCTCTCTGAACAGCTCAGCTCTGCCATTCAGCCTGGCCCTGCGACTGGTAAATGGTATCCAGTATCCCTTGAGACAAAATTCTTATTTGCCCTTCGGTGAGTTCCAAGACATCCACTGGCAACATCAATGATGGTGGTTTTGAAGGCACTCCACCACTCTACATGATTCCCCAAAGCACCCAGACACCCCTAATCCCCTCTCATCCTTGAGTATGCCAACATCCAGCCTAGGCTGGGATGGTACCATTCTCATGGATTTAAGCTGCAACTTCAGTTGCTACAACAAGCCTGTGGTCGGTATTGAGGAACTGAGCACTCCAGTTGACCCTGCAGTTCTGGATCATCCTCCAGCGACCATCAACGAGCACTTGGTCAATCTCCTTTGCCACACTACCAGCGTTGGAATAACAAGTCCAGCGATGAGCTTGTGGGTGCTGAAACCATGAACCAGCCACCCTAAATCCATGACTTCTTGCAAAGTCAAGGAACTTAGTGCTATTTGGGTTCACAGTTCCAGACCCATGGGGACCAACACACACCTCATAACCATTCTTATCAGTTCCAGTCTATGCACTGAAATCTCCCAAGACTAGAAGTGTATCTCGCCTGTGGCACTGATGAACCACAGACTCGAGCGTGGCATAGAATGCGTCCTTCAACGATCACTCGCCTCAGTTGGAGCATATACAGAGACCAGGGAAACGACACCCAAGGAGTGATGAATCCTTCGTCTCATAATATGCTCATTGACTGGTGTTACCTCAATTATGATTGGAGTCAGCTTTTTGGACACAGCAACAGCAACTCCTTGGGCATAGTAACCATCAGAGTGACGAGACCAATAATAGGTGTAACCACCCGTCATTATTTCGCCATTCTCTGGTCTCCGAATCTCAGAGAGTGCTGCAATACCGGCTCAAACGTTTGAGCTCAGATGATAACAGAGAGAGGTGATCATCCTCTCTTCATAACAGGACATTCCAGGCACCCACCCGAAGGGACTGCCTTAGGTTAACCCAAGGAGACCGCCATCTGGTGGAGGACACCTCAGCACTACCCTGACACACACTACCGCAATCTGACCTGGTAAGGTCACCCCATGGTTTTCCTCCTATCATCAAAGAGTGGGGGTCCCAAAGGCGTTGCCCCAATCCCTGGATCCGGTGAGCTGCCGTGGGGAGGGTAGCTCCACAGGAGGGACTCCCAACGGAGTGGGTTTTCAATTTTCTTTGCGTTTTACTTGTGTTTTGCGGAGTGAAGGATTTTACGGTGGCGGGAGTGCAAATCCTGCCACCAACCTCCGAAAAAAAAATTACCCCAACTACAGGACGACGTCCGCAGACACAGTTGGGCACGAGATATGGATGGCCGTTGGCTCACAAGGAGCTCTTCTGCCCTTTGACAGGTTTTGTTTTTAATCCTGTTGGGTGTCCATAACCATACACCCTCCTCACTTGGAAACCTGCTGGGGGAGTCAGGTTTGTCGCCGATAACCCAACCATGAAACAGGTTAGCACAGGTTTACATGGTACCTGAAGCAAGTCACAGATCTCATTTGGCTTGACCTGACACAGGCACAACACATATTCTGATTTTCCTGCCGATTGCACTACATGCTTTCTGGCTGAATGGTTTTCATGAGTGGGAACAATTGTCTGGGTGGCAGACGGATGGTTGTTCTTTGCAACCGATGACAGATGATTTTTGTGCGCTGTGCGCTTCAGCAACCTGTGGTCCCAATTCTGTGAGCTTGTGTGGCCTACCACTTGGCGGCTAAGCTGTTGTTGCTCCTCGACATTTCCACTTCACAATAACAGCACTTACAGTTGACCGGGGTAGCTCTCGCAGGAAAGAAATGTGACGAACTGACTTGTTGGAAAGGTGGCAACCTATGACGGTGCCACGTTGAAAGTCACCGAGCTCTTCAGTATGGCCCATTCTACTGCCAATGTTTGTCTATGGAGATTGCATGGCTGTGTGCTTGATTTTATACACCTATCGGCAATGGGAGTGGCTGAAATAGACAAAACCACTAATTTGAAGGGTTGTCTACATACTTTTGGTCACGCGTGCGTGTGCGCATATACACACATATATTGAAACATGAGTGTGACAAGCACTCCACTGATCCCCATTGGACACAGTATACACCAAAGCGTCGCCTCTAACACAGAGGCTTCGGCCCTGTGACTGTCAAAGAGACAGAGTATTTGGTCATCATCAGTTAAACATCAAACGGATCATCATCTGGATTTCAGGCTTATTTGTCCTCATCAGGATGGTATACCAATAAATATCTCACCAATGATGACCATATTCGTCGTTTATACATCAGATGCACCTCCTGACTGTCATGGTGAGCATTGCCGCGGATTATGTCTCACACAGTAAAACCGCACAATCCGCACAGAACAACCATCCTTCTGACACCGAGACAATTGTTCCTGATAATGCAAACCATTCAACCAGTAGACATGTGATGTGACCAGCGGGAAAAATCGAAACAGGAGTGTGACGAGCACTCCGCTGATCCCCAATGGACAGTCCACACCACCTTACATACAGATCCCCATTAGACACAACTCTGATGATATGGAAGTGGAGCGAAAACCAACTAGGTCTCAAAGTGTAACTGGGTGAGACTGCTTGTTATCTCCATATGCAGGTTTCAGAAGGTGTACCGGAGCACCTCCCCCCATCCCCCAAGATCTCAAATTTTCAATGCCTATATGTGTGTGTGCGTGAAAGTTGCTGCTGTTGACTTCTCTCTCCACACGTGGGTAGGTTTTAGGGGGTAAAAGGGAGACTGACAAGGTCTCAAAGTAACCACCGTGTGTGTGCGTGCGCACACACAGAAGACCAGGTGTAAAGGGGACAGCGTGAGGAGGTTGGTCAGAGGGTACAAGCTGTTGCACGCAGGAGGAGATGGAATGAGTAATGGCATGGGAATAATAGTCTCGAAAGAGATCAGCAAGGAAGTGGTCATAGTGGAAAGGAAGAAGGCCCAGATCATTTTGCCATATGCTTGGTGTTGGCTTAATCTTAATGGTTAGGGTGGGAGGCTTAGGATCCTCGGGTCCCGAGTTAAAATACCGCTCGGCCGTTGAGTTAATATCAGGTGGGGTTGCTCAGCCTGTCATCCTTCTGAGGTCGGTAAAACGAGTACCAGCCTGCTGGGATGATCAAGCCATTCGAGTATCCTGCATCAGAGTGGCGACCCATCCAGGATTGTGCCCAATCACCCAGGAGACTGCTTTGGCAGCACCAACACTGTAAAAAGTATGGTTTTGATGGATGGATGCCATGGTTGGTAATAGAGTCAAATGATGTGTTATGTTGATATATGGGCCACAAATGGGAAGGACTGACGCAGAAAATTAGTTTAGGGACGCACTGGAGAGGATGATGGGAATGGTTGAGCTGGAGGTGATGATATGCATTGCTGGGCACTTCAACATGCATGTGGGAGTAGCAGAAGTGAGTAAGAGCAATGTGTTGGTAAATTTGGTTGTGGAACGAGAAATAGAGAGGACCAAGAGCTGGTAGAGCTGGTGCCGAGAAATGAGAGGGCTATAGCTGGTTCATTCTTTCAGAAGCAGGAGTCAAAAATTACTTGCAGGAGTGGAGTATATGACAGAGTTTGATATGTTGGTCGTGAGGAAGCAACAGTTGTGGAGGGTCATGGACTGTAAGGCAAAGCCGGGAGAGCATGTCACCAAGGCGATGCCGGGAGAGCAAGTTTGTGGTGTTTGTTGTAAGAATGAAGAAAAGGAGGGAAGTTAAGAGGAAGGATCAGAAGATAAGATGGGTGAAGCGCAAGGATAACATCACCATATATTACAAGGAGAGGATGATGGCCAGGTATGAGAAACACTACAAAGAAGCCAGAGGTTTGGAGGAGTAGTGGAAGAAGTGCAGAGAGGTGTTTCTGGGAATTGCAGAAGTTGTGTGGAAGGACATCAGGAAAGGGTGCATCATCTAGGGATAGAAACCAGGTATGGTGGATGGAGAAAGTAGTGAAGGTAGTTTGTGTGGAGTAGGTTTGGAAGAGGATATAGAAGTTTAAGAATAGAGGGAGGCAACTGGATGCAGGATTGCTGCACCAGTATCGGACAAAAGAAGAAAGCAGCAAGGAGAGCGGTCGAGATAGGTGAGGAATGATATGGAAGTGGATGTCCACAAGTTAGAAAAGGATGGTGCGAAGATGATCTATAAATTAGCTTGCGACAGGGATTGGGGTAGCAAGGGCACGAAGAGAGGGGCCCTGATTAAGGATGGTGGTGGGAGACGAGCGACAGGGAGGGGGCAGTTTTGAAGATATGGGAAGTCTATTTCAAGGAGCTGTTGAACCGGAGAGGAAGCAAGGGTGAGCTGGAGCTTCCATATTATGTAGAAGGGACAGTGGTATTATTGAAGGTCACATAGGAAGATGAGCAGACATCATTACAGACGAAGAAGAAAGGAACAGCGGCAGGAGTTGATGAGATGTATACAGAGGTGCCCGTTGCTGTGGGAGAAGTCGCAGTCAGTTAGACGAAGAGGCTCTTGCATGTATGTATGTATGTATGTATGAGAGAGGGTTTTATTCCAGAGGAATGGTGATGTTCAAGATCCAGGAAAGTACAGAGGTATTATGCTTCTAAGTCATATCATGAAGATGCTGGAGAGGATTCTGGAAGTGACTTCAAGGAAGTGTGGAGATGGAAATCGGAGAATAGCAACAGGGGTTTAGGAAGGGTGGGGGGGGGGGTGACGGATGAGATGTTTATGCTGAGACAGATGGTAGAGAAGAGATTGGAAGTGCAAGGTGAAATGGCATTTGGATTTGTGGACTTGGAGAAGGCCTCTGACACTGTCCCAAGAGAGATGGTGATAGCGACACTGAGATGAATGGGAAGGCCGGAATCAGAAGTTAGGTTGGTATAATTTGTCCTGGTATGTCGGAGGAGTTCAGCGTGAACATCGGTTTGAGGCAGGGAAGCTCTCTCAGCCCACTCATGTTTATCATGGTGATGGAGCTGGTAAGAAGGATTCAAGTTTGTGCAAATACGTGGACGAGGGTGGATCAATTGATGGTAGATAGAAGAATATCAAGGAGATTGAAAGGGAAAGTTCTGGTGTTTTGTGTAACACCAGCCTCCCTTTATGGTCTGGAGACGGTGGCACAGATAGAGACAACAGAGGCTGCGGGTCTGTGAGAACAACTGGGTCAGTGGAATTGTGGGAGGAAGAGGGTGGATGGATGAATTGAGGGAGGAGATTGGTGTCGAAATAAGCTTGATTGGGATATTGGGGAAAAGCTAGTTGAAGTGGGCTGGCAACGCGGTGCGGATCAGAGAATAGAGTGGCAAAGAGCGGATAGGTTGATGGAGCAACGAAGGAGGAAAAGAGGTAGACTCCAGTTAAGATGGAAAGATTGTGTGAAGATGGATATCAGTAAGGTGGGGGTGGTTAGAGAGTGGAGAGAGTTGGCTGGGGATAGAGCGAAGTGGAGTAGTATCATGGTCAAGGCAGGGCAGAAGATTCACACCATTGGACCTCACCGGAAATAAAGGGAGGACAAGAAGAAGCAGAAGGCGATTCCACTTTATGCCAGATTGTACCTCATTGTAGAATGGCAGTAGCCACTTTCCCCTCTGTTCTGACAAATGGTGAACGTGGACAAAGCTCATACTGTGATGCTGTCTCAAAGTGGAAATCTCATAAACCTCGTTATCTATTTCCACAAACTTATTGACGGAGGTTTACTTGAGCTTACGGACGTCACCATCAGCTCCTCAGAGACTGGGCATTTTCCCTCAAGGCAAATCTAAACTTCTTATGACCTACAAGGCCTTCAACCACTACTCAATTGAATACTATTCTCCTCTCTGGGTGCTGGTTGTGCTACATCTCATCTCATCTCTCTTCTCCTTCTTCCTTGTTTTACAATACAAAGCTCTCAACATCATGGCACTTCCACCACCAAACCTGAAACTCAAGGCCTGATGCTTTCCAAACACAAGTGGGTGACCTCTCTGCTTTTTACCACCTCTATTCTGATCTTGCTTCATACCTGCTGTCAATCCTCCTCCCCTTCCCAGTCTCCCAAGGATAAACAGATTCTTTCAACAGTCCCCTTTTCATGATCACCCCCCATCCTTTGTTCATCTTTTCTACGAGGATGCAATCCCACTCTTTCTTCCAGGGCTTCAATGGAGCAGTGCACCACTATTTCACATCATCCTCCATTATCATATTTTACAAGCCTGGTGCTGGTTTAATGGTTATGGTGGCTGGCTTAAGATTTTAAGGTCTTGAGTTTAAGCCCCTTGTTCATTGAATCAACAACAGGTGGGTTGACTCAGCCAGTTATCCTTCCGAGGTTGGCAAAATGAGTACCAACTTGCTGATAACAGGGGGCACTGCATCAGCAGCACAGCCACACCCCCAGAAAATGATGCAGCCAATCAACCACAGGCTGCATGTGAATAAATAAATAAATATTTTCTGCTACCACCATTCACCCTCTCCTATCCAAGCTCTCTTACTCACAACTTACTGGGTTTATTCCCTGTCCTTTCTTTTCTCATTCATTCCATTGCTCGTTCTGGCCATCCACCTGTTGGCTCATTCAGTGCGCGACCTCGCTGCTCTTCCCGGAGCCTCGACTTTGTATCAAAAAATAAAATAAAACGATACAACATGGTCGTATATCTTTGGAAACCAAACAAATTCTGACCAAGGACGAAACATTGAAACAGAACAAGTGAAAATTGGTGCGAGGGGACAATTTGAGAACGTGACACGGCCATGATGGCCCACACAGCCTCTTATTCCACAGACAACACTTTCACACAAGGTGTCGTCTTCAACCAATCGCACAGAAACTGCGGTCAGTTCCCAACCTCACACACGTCAAGCAACACGTCCCACTACAACCACGGAAAACCCACCTGGGCCGGGCTCTGCCCTGAGCAACAGAGGGAGGCGGAATTTATTCACGATCAGGTCGAGAGGCCACGAGACGGAGCTCCAGCGAAGCAGGGCCCCGGAGACGCTGAGGCTGTCCATGCCGGCCGCTAGCCGGGGAAGCGTAGCAACGACCTGGGCCGCGCCATGTTGGGCGCTCGAGGGGCCCGGAAGTGGAGACTAGGAGAGCATGGGGTAAACAAAGGGAAGGACTCTTCTTCACCACACACGACAAACTTTACCTTTCGCTGTTTCTTTAAATGCAATGGCAATACCGTCTATCCTCTCATATAACGTGTACACAGGTAAACAATAAATCAAGATGCAGCGTTAACTACATAAGAATTGAGTGAGGCCTCAACAAGAAGTGTTCGGTGTTGGTCAGCACAGAGAAGAAACTATACTGGTCAGACTACCATGGAGATTGTTCAGCGATTTGATTCTGGACCGAACGACACAAGCATATGAGGAGCGACTGAAAAGAGAGGACTTTGTACATGACAAAGGTAAATGGCAGAGATGTTTAAGATGAAGGATATAAACAAAAGTGCGGAAGATTTTTTTCAGCAAAAGACAGTGAGAGGAGCAGGGGTCACAATCCTTAAGAGTCCGGATAGTCGCAAGGTGGGAATCTTTCACTCAGGATGTAATAAATTCATGGAATATTCCCGCTGGAAAGGTCGTGACAGTAGAAACGGTAGTTCGGTTTAATATTGAATTCGATAGGGGATATTAGATTACTTTTCGTGAGCAGGTTTGATGGACCTCCCACGTTGAATTTCCCTGTGAGACTCGTCAGGAAACTGCCGCAAGTGATACCGACATGGCGTCATTGTTACAGAACCCGCTCTGAACCTGGGAGGTCTGGGGTTCCAACCCTAGCCGAGTCATACCAGACTTTTTTAATAGTTCATGGATTAGGCACGAATAAACAACCATAGGTTGGTAATAATAGCACCGGGCGTAGTGGCGTGCGCCTGTAATCTGGCTACTCGGAGGATCGCTTGAAGATGGGAGCTCTGCACTTGGGCCGCGCAATGAGAGGGTGTAGGGCAGCCGGGAATCATGGCGAAACCCAATCCTTATCCCTGTGTCGTAAGAGGCGACCAGGGTTGCGTCAGGAAGGGCATCCGGCGTAAAACCTATGCCAAATCAGTATGCGGATCATAACGGATGATCCGCTGTGGCGCCCCTAACGGGAGCAGCCGAAAGACGAACAACAACAGGTTGGTAATAATAGCGGACTTTGATGACACTTACGTCGACCTGCGCGTGTCAAGGTTCCCTGCAGGGGAGCTCACATGTTTAAAAAGGAATTCAGAAAAGAAAAAAAAACGTTTAACTTCGTAAAAATCACAGCGACAGCTGCTGGACAAAAATGGACGTGTTCAGATGAACTTGGAACGACTCGTCCACACAACTGTAACATGAGCCTCGACAGTCTCCAGAAAAAAATAATCATAATAATTTTAAAAACACCCCTACCCCCCCCCCCCAATACTTATGGGGACATGTATTTATTATGCAAGGAAGAAGATTAATGATGGTTTCAAACCGGTGCTACACGGTACATTAAGGACGTAAAGTTTTGTCGACATATTTTTTTTTGTAAAAACCTTTTCTGATAAGTGTTGATTCTGGTTTATCGGTCATTTCGATAAAGCTTCACCCTGATCACTCAATCACTCGACAAATTATTGCAAACTTCCTTCTTACAAAACAATGAACTGATGAATGGGATCAGTATGCAGAAGATAAAGACCATAATGCAGCCAGGACCCAGGTAAAGTCCACAGGGTAGACTTTAAATGAAAGATGCATCTCAGCAACGTGCCAATTCGAGCCAGAGGCCACAGGAGTCGAGTGGGGTTGAAGCGATTCGGAGACGAAGGTGAAAGCCAGGGTTTCAATCAAGTTTACATCAGAATCCATCAACGGGTAAACGGGTATAGAAAAGCATTTTAGACAATCAGTGATCACCTCGTGACTGAGAAAGGCAGGGAGTCTAGGAAGTGGTTTCCTCGAAGTGAAACTTCCACCAGGATGAGCATCTTCCATCTGCAGGTTAAATAAATTACAGGTGTACCGAGCATCCATGGTGCACACCTTGTCAAATCAAAATGAAGGTCCAATAGAATAAAATCGATAACGAGTCACCACTTGGATAAACGCAAAACTAAGATTTTATTAGTTTGATACAATACAGTAGAATACAAGTCACAAGTCCGCAGTTACAAGAAACGGCATTCATGATTAAACAGAATCCACAGTTTAAATCGGTCAACCGGTGCACGGAACAATGGTGTGGGTTAGCTTGTACGTATCTAACTCTCAAGCATGATTTCTACAAACTGAAAACAATGTCATCATACCTTCATCGAAGTTAGCTCCAGCCTTGAAAAGCACCACTTTTCAGTCAAAAACTGGCACACAAGATGAAAGTGACCACTCACTTCTACCCTCCACACCCCCACCAAAGCTTCCATCCACACCGAGTTGTATAAACCTAACGCATCAGATCTCAAAATGATTTCCATGGGACCTCGATCAAGCAAATGGGAATTTCATACATAAACGAGGGTCATTCCACTTGGATAACCGCCGCACACCATATCTCACAGGTCACGTATAGTACACACCACACTGGCCAACCGCAAAACCGTGATGCTTCTGCAACAGCACGTGCGCTGCAACCTCCACGGGCATGGAATTCGAGTTATATAATATTGGTTAAATACATATCGGTGCATTGAAGGCAATTTCAGGAGATATTTAAACAATAAAAATCTGCGTAACACTCATGAAAGCATGCGAAACGGTAACTGCATTCGGTCCAAAGAGACCGTCAAAAGCGCAAAGCCAATTTTGAACCACAAACTTTATGTGAACGTGGTCGTCGATTTTGTTCCGCTCTGGTGGACTCAAAAGAGCGGCAAGTGCAAAGCCAACTCCGACTGATTTCCGAAATAAAAAGGCCTTTGGGAAGGGATTGGGGGGTTGGGGCAAGAAGCAAACCAAACCACTTGACTTCACAAAGCCGTGCACAACGAGAAGTGCTCGAAGGTCAAATCCATTATCTCTGTCCGGTCAGCATTGCAACAGCTCAAACAGACAAACACTGCACAAAAACACCAGCTCAGGACAGGAGTATCGAGGATGGTTCAAAAGCATCTGGTAATTTAGATCGAGAAAGGGGGAAAAAAATATTCCATGGCACAAGGTCTTGCATGTGTGGACCATTAAACCCAGTAAGAGTTCACCACCCTAATATCTGGTTTCTGGGAAAGAAAAAAAAATGGAAAACTTAACGAAGGAGGAGGAAAATGGAGCAAAATTATAAGCACAACGCCATCGTTACCGATGAGTGTCGTGGCGCAGCGTGCGACGAAGTCCTTCGAGGGCTTGGGGGAGGGGGAGGGGGAAACGAAGCCACAAATTTATGGCTCCATTCGGGTGCAGGTGGTAATCAGAGGCAAGAGAAGTGCCATCAAGAGCAACATTTGGTCTTCAAACCCATCACTCCTCCACTGCTGCTCGTATCCACAACATCCTTTCTCTCTGGCTCTTTTGCTGGCGTCTAGGGGAAGAATGACGACAATGATGATGATGAGCGAGGAGGGCAACAATAATGACAGCAAGGAGGGAGAGGAGGGGGAGGAGGAGAACAATGAGAACACTTATGTGTGATAAGGAATTTAACATGAGATTATACAGTCTCTGCAACAAATGCAAACAAACTTGGAAGCAAACAAAAGTTCAACAGGTGAGAATCATAAAATGATACATGCACAGGCCAGGTCAGTTCAGGTATGGGAGCATGCGCCGGAGCAGCGCGGTGCTGCGTCCACTTTACGCCGGTTCTCCACGGTCTCCTGTCTGACCATCCCCCAGGCAGATGCCTGGAACATCCCCATCTCCTTGAGATGCTGATCAACCTCAACCACGAGGAATGTGGATGGGCCATTGGCCTCCTCCACTCACGAGGCTCCCTCGCTGAGAGAATCTGGTGAGCAGGATCATCGTCAGGAAAACGAGCCACATGTCCATACAGCCACAGCTGATGCTCATGGATGATGCAGGTATCAAATCTCATTTGAGTCTCTCTCAGCAAACATTCATTGGACACAAAGTCTGACCAGCGATAGCCAAGGATTCTCCAAAGAGACCTGGTAACAAAAGAATCAAGTCTCCATCTCAGAGCCCTGGTCAGAATCT
The DNA here is from genome assembly GCF_056783735.1 of Eptatretus burgeri. Lineage (NCBI taxonomy): Eukaryota > Metazoa > Chordata > Myxini > Myxiniformes > Myxinidae > Eptatretus > Eptatretus burgeri. Next base: position 56,044,833 of record NC_140974.1, read on the forward strand.
AAGTCACACATCCATAAAGCAAGACTGGAAGCACCAAGGACCAGAAGACTCGGACTTTCGTCGTCCTGCACAGGTACCGACAGCGCCACACCCCATTGTACAGTGAATCCATGACTCCCCAGGCCCGACAGATGTCTATTGACCTCTGGCTTACAGCCAGTAGAGACATGAATATCACTGCCAAGATAAGTGAATCTCTCCGTGACCTCAACATCCTCACCACAAACAGCTACAGCCAAGACAGCAGCATCCAATATCTTATTGAAAGGCTGGATCTTCGTGTTGACCCCAGAAACCCGTAATTCCAGCAACTCTTTCTCCTCATTCAGCACCTCAAGGGCCCCCAAAAGGATTGTGAGTGTCTTCGCAAAGGTGACTGCATCAACTGCGAAATCAAGGTCAGAGACCTTCATATCACCAAACAATGTACTGCAGCTTGATCTTTAACATCCTCCCCAGAATCCAGTCCATACAAGCGATGAAAAGTGTGGGGGCCAGTGCACAACCCTGACAAACTCCAGTAACTTTAAATAAGTCAGAGATGGTATCACCACATCTCACAGCACTCTCAGTACCAGAGTATAGTGCAGATATCAAATTGATCAGTGTTGGTGATACTTCATGAAGACCAAGAACCATCCAGAGGGTATCTAGATTCACTGAATTGAATGCTTTGCAGAGATACACATGGGCTGCAAGCAGCCCCTGCTGAAACTCTCATCTGCGTTCGCTAAGGATCCGTAGAGCAGGGATACGGTCAATCGTTGACCTCTTTGGTGTAAAGCCCGACTGCTCTGGGCGCTGATGCTCAATCAGTCGCAGATGGTGGCAAACCATATCAAGAACTATCTGAGCAAAGACCTTGCCCAGCACTGACAGCAGCGTCACCCCTCGGTAATTATTGCTGTCCTGGCCATCACCCTTCCATTTCCAGAGGACGACGTCCCTCTTCCAGTCAGTCAGGATGATGCCTGTGTTCCAGGCAGAGCAGAGCATTAAAACATGGATGCCACACATCCTGGGAGATTTACCCCATTTCATCTATTTCACCTCAGCCTGTGTTTCCACAAACTAAGATGGATCACAGTTGATTGGAGGGTCAGCAATAGGGATAGTAACACCCATGACATCCAACAACAGCTGGTGGTACATCCACTCAAAGTAACTGGCCCAGCGGGCCTTCACTTCGGACTCCTGTCAAGAACCCCCCACCACCCTCCGCAAAAACTGCAGTACACCGAGGGACGGGCTTGGAGAAATGCAATGCGCAAATTCCCCTGTAAGCAGGATGAGAATCACTTGACCACAGGTGATGCTCTACCCCTCACAGATTCGTTGCACATAGGCCTCCTTGTCCACCCTCAGCGCATGTGCAGTTTTACGCCTCAATTCCCTGAACAGATCGGCTATGTTATTAAGCCTGGCCCTGCAATTCTGATCAATGGTATTCAGTGTCCCTTGAGACAAAATTTTTCTTCGCCCGATGGTGAGTTCCAAGACATCCACCAACAACATCAAGGATGGTGGTCTTGAGAACACTCCACAACTCTTCAGGATTCTCCAAAACACCCAGACCCCCTCCCCCCACTCAGCCTGTTCGCAAACTCCTCAGCTACCCTCTTATCCTTGAGCTTGCCAACTTCCAGCTGAGGCTGGGCTGGTACCATTCTCCCGGATTTAAGCTGAAACTTCAGAGTTGCTACCACAAGCCTGTGGTTGGTATTGAGGAACGGAGCACTCCAGTTGATCCTACAGTTCTGGATCATCCTCCAGCGACAATGAACGTGCACATTGTCACTCTCCTTTGCCACACCACCAACGTTGGAATACCAAGTCCAGCGATGAGCCTATGAGCACTGAAACCATGAACCAGCCACCCTAAGTCCATGACTTCTTGCAAAGTGAAAGTACTTCATGCTATTCTGGTTCACATTTCCAGACCCATTGGGACCAACACACATCTCATAACCATCCCCATCAGTTCCAGTCGATGCAATGAAATCCCCCAAGACGAGAAGAGTATCTCGCCTGGGGCAATGATGAACCACAGACTCGAGCGTGGTGTAGAATGCGTCCGTGGTGAGATCACTCACCTCAGTCGGAGCATATACAGACATCAGGGAAACAACACCCAAGGAGTGACGAATCCTTAGTCTCATAATACGCTCGTTGACCGGTGTTACCTCAACTATCATTTGAGTCAGCTTACTGGACACAGCTACAGCAACTCTTTGGGCATGCTAACCATCAGAACGACCAGACCAAAAGGTGTAACCACCTGCCGTGGTCTCGCCACTATCTGATCTCCGAACCTCAGACTGCTGCAATACTGATGTTCAAATACTTGAGCTCAGACAATAACAGACAGGTGATCATCATCTCTTAGGAACACGACATTCCAGGCACCCACCTGAATGGGACCGCCTCAACTTAACCCAAGGAGACCACCGTTTGGAGGACAACACCTCAGCACCACCCTGACACACACATCCGCAATCTGACCCAGTAAGATTACCCCATGATATTCCTCCTTTCATCAAAGAGTGGGTGTCCTTAAGGCTTTGCCCCAATCCTATCATCCAGTGAGCTGCGCTGTTAAGGGCTAACTCTAACCCTAACAGTGATGCCACATCTATATCAGTTGAAAATATGCAGTGACATGTTATCAAAGTACAAGGCTTATACTGATGCATTACAAATGTGTAGAAACTCCCATCTGTGTGTCTACAACGTGTTGACTTCTCAACAGCACCGGCTCATATTCCTACTTCAGTTGCCAGCATCGTGACTGGGGCTCGAACTACTCAACTTTTAATGGGGAATAACTTTGTTACTGAGATTCACAGATTTGACCCTTCTCTAAGAAATGAGAGCCAGCCACTTTCCACTCAAATCGATGGAACATTCACCAACCCTAACCTGGCATGGTGGTAAAGGTACACTACTGACACACCAACATGATCTGTCCTGGAACGTATTCCTCATTCCAATCATAGACCTGTCTTTATCAAAAGTGTTACCCTCGTGGCCCCAACTCCTTCACTCCCAACCAAAAGAGGGAACTTCCAGAAGGCGGACTCGAAAAAGTTCAGTAAAATGACAAATGACATAGCTGTTATGCTCCCTGCCCAAGATTCTGTTGATGTCAACAACATCTACCTTGCATTCTTCTTCCTTCAGGGCTGACAGGATTACCTGGAGATACGCACTCACCTCTCAGCTGTCGAGCCTGGGTTTGAATCCCGACCCAGCTATAAATTGTCATCCGGTGTTTTGCAGGCAGCGTGATTTATCAATGTGTGTCGTCCCTCGGATGGACGTTACATGGACAACCCGTCTGCCAGCATTCATTGGTGGATGTCAAAGATCCCATGGTGTCCTTTGTGAAGAGAAGGTGAGCTGTCGGCACAATGGACAAATTCCAAATTCCTGCCCTGACCAGCAGCAGGCTTCAGCAGCACAGCCTTCAGCCAACAATGATCCACAGCCTTGTGCTGCACACGAACAAAGAAGATCCTCCAAATTCTGCATCCCACAAGGGTACTGTCTTTCATTCCTGGATGGGATCGAGTGTGAGACACTTCACGGCACATTCAGAAACGCATTGGATGACGAGGAAGCTTCTCTTCTGGCATCCCATCTCAAATCTAAATTAGATGACACTTGCAAAAGAACACGGCAGAAGTCTGAAAGCATCAGTTTTACACGTTCGAGTCAGAAAGCTTGGCAGATGATCAATCGACAAACAGGAAGATCTGTAAAACAAGTACCTTGCCCTGTTAGCCCCAACTCTACTGCACGCATCCTTGCCAACAACGGCAAATATTTACATCCTGACAATGCTCTCTCTCATCTAGTCATTGCCAAACTGAAGGAGATTAGATACTCACCATCTGTTGAATGAGGTGTTATTTTTCCCCTTTAGAGTTTAAAGCAGCACTTGGCACACTGAAACATGGAAAGGCACCAGGCCTAGATAGAATACGCTGAGCAGCTGACCCATGCTGGTTCTCTATTTCTTCAATGGTTCAGAAGTTTGGCACAGCGCTTGGCAACAGCACAGGTCCCTCAACTATGGAAGAAAACCAATGTTGTAGCTGTCCTAAAGCCATACAAGCCAAACAACGACCCAAAGAGCTACTGCCATATCTCTCTTATCGGTTCCATTTGACCTATTTAAACGGCCGATACTGAATAGAATGGAGCAGCTGTTGAAGAATGTTCTACCCAACGAACATGCTGTTTGTAGAGAGAACCAGAGCACTGAAGACAGTGCTGGCAGTGAAAGGACTACATTGAGGTTGCTTTTAAAGCCAATCGGAGATGTGGCACACCCTGTTCATCAGCATCGCCTTCACTTACGAGAATGTCCAACGTTGTGGACTTCTACTCAAGCTGCACACTGTTCTGCAGGATAGTAAAATGGTGTATGCGATCAGCGAAATCATCAGTTGCTGCTTTGGGGCCATGCTGAATGGACAATACAGTATATCCAAAAGCCATAAAAATGGCATTCCACAAGGATCTGTCTTGTCCCCAATTAACTTTCAAACTGGTTTTCTTCCTCTAAAACCTAGTGGTGCCTTGTTAAGTCTGTCTCTGGTGTATGCACCTCCCCCCCTTTCCTCTGAATCCCTTCTCCCTCTTCAAATGGCAACACAGCAGACTCAGCTCGTGAGAAGGCCAAATGCCTCAATTCCGTGTTTGCTTCTAAAGCTTGTGTCCCCCAACCCATCCCTCCTCTCCCCATCCTCTCTACACCACTCTTTCTTCTGCATGCGAGAAGGTGAAGTTTCTGGCAACCCTCGACTCTCATTCTGATTCTGAGACTGGATCCGACAGCATCAGCTCACAAGTCTCAAAAACACTCTTGCCCATCCTTTTTCTGTCCTCTTCACACAATCATTTGCCCTCAGTCATCCTCCATCTGCTTGGAAGACAGAAAAACATCACTGCATTACACAAAAAGGTGCAAAAACCGATCCTCTTTCAGAAAGACCTGTCAGCTTACTTCCAATCGTTAGCAAGGTCGTGGAATCAATCATCGCAATTTATATGAAATCCTTCCTTTTCACAGATCCCAAATTTTGATTCATACCAGGACACTCGACCTTGGACATGCTGTTCCTATCCTCCCAACAATGGATGGAGGCCCCAAATGTCAGACATGAGATCAGGGGTTTCGCCCTGGACAGATCCCGAGCTTTCAATACTGTCTGGCATCCCGCCTTGCTCTCCAAACTACACCTACGGAATCAAAGGCAAACTCAACACATACCGACTTCCTCCACTCTCGTAGCCAATGTGTGGTTTTCAATGGAATCCTTTAATCTCCTCTCCCTCTCAAAACTGGAATTCCCCAACCTATTCCTATCCTTCATCAATGATATCTGGAAAATCCCCTTTATCCCTTTGTTGATTGCACCCTCTGCAGTCACATATCTCATCCTTCAGATAAGCAAGCAGCAGCCTCTTCCCTCTCTTCAGACCTTCAAAATATCTGTCCATTTCACTAGCTCGCTCGCTCAACTCAAACCAATCCATACAAAGAAGCAGCTTGTAAGAGACTAGTTTCACTGAATCGCAGCCATTTTGACTTCCGTGACCAGGTATGATGATTGCCACAACCACAATGTACACGGTTAAGGGACTTCTATTTATCATGTATGCACCTGCGGTGGATGGGGGAGGGGTGAAACAAGGTTGGAAAATAAAAACTGAACTGAAAAGGGGGAAAGGGGAACTTCATGAGCCACATTTATTTATAACGCTCACGTCTGCATCCACTTTGTTATCTTGGAAGGCTGAGGAAACCACAGTAAAGCAAGCTGCCTCAGTGAACAGGGCAACTACTTTTGCATTCTTCAAGAAATAATTTCATTCGTTCATCATTCAAGCTCTTGTTTTCACATTATTTGAATCCAAATCGATATTTTGTCTTCAAAACAAAATAAATCTATGCAGTGAATCGGTTTAAAGCTGTTCTCTGAAACTGTCCGAAGAAGGTTCAAACTTGTCCTGTTGGATTTGATCTGGGACAGGAGAGATGTTCTGTTACTGTTTTTCTGATCCACCCCTGGACATGTCAAACACAAGGACAATAAACAGGGATTCTGCACACATGCAATATTCAAGGACACCCCCACCCTCCTTACGTGCCCTGCACATAAACTGTGATTGGACGCATCCAAAAGACAAAACAGAAAACATTTCAATAAACATAAGGGTATGTTCTTTTGAACATACGAGTCCCCTAAGACCATGAAGCTATCGTTCTTGTTGTTAAAGGCCATTATGGGAACACAGAAAAAAGGGGCTAAAGGTTTAAACGTGTATTAAACAATAATAAGGAATGGGTTATGAGGGTAATGAAAGACAAGGATTTATTGAAGGTGCCAGGAAATTCATATAACACTTACAACAGTTGTAAATAAGTATACCTGCTAAGAAGTGTATTAAAAGAGTTACAGAGTATGTTTGAAGGAAAGGTTTGGAAGATCTATATTATCACAGAAGGCTATGACATGAATCCTCCCTACATTATTGAACAACATTGGAGAAAATTTCTTCCTTTTGATGTTTTGTAAAAAATGCATTTCACTATAACATGAGCACATGCTTGAACAAGTTATAGTAGTTCAAGACTTGTTTAACCTTACAGAAAAAGGTATTCCTTACAATCATGTGTTCATATGCATGTTAAGTCTGTGCAAATGGTTGGCGTCTCGCAATATAATATATTAGCGCGATTAAAATTACCGTTTTTTCCTCACATCTTCATGTCTGTCAAAAAACCAGTGTCAAGGTGCACAACTACAGCTCATAACCTATCCATTGAGGTGCTTTTCGCCTACCCCCCCCACCCTGCTTTCCTGTTTTCACGCCACTGTCCACACAAAATTCATCAATCAATTCTATACAGAGTCCGGGGGACTCAATAACCCTGACGTGTAGAAAAGTTATTTATTTTAATGAAATTATAGGAAAGTGATGCGATTGAACTCCTGTCCATCCATCCCTCTCCCAGACAAACACCTACCCTTCCTTCCTTTTCAAAGTTGAAAATGCAAAAGAAAAATAATTTTGAGAACAATAGTGTCAACCATTATTTTTATGAAATATGGTCTGAAATATGATGGTAAGGCAATGATTATGATGGTGGGTTACCCACCTCCCCCCCCCACCAAAAAAATATCAACATGAATATCAAATCCAAAGAATGGGGGAAAAGTCAAAGCTCATCCTTTGTGCTAATGCTGTCCTGAATCAATCAAGCCACCACAAACTGGGCCTGGGCTGAGAAAGGACCGATCGGCCAGCCAGACGCGCTGCATACAGTTTAGAAACTGTCTCACAACAATACCTTTCTCAGAATGTCTTCCGCCAATGTAAAGAACGCATCTTCAATGTTGACATTAGACTTCGCGCTCGTCTCGAAGAACCTGATACCATGCTCCTTGGCAATCTGAGCATAAAACAAGAGTTAAAGACAAAAATAGAATACTCTGTGCTGCCAAGCTGTCTCTGTGAAACACAGCGGCAACAGCTTTCAAAGCGAGACATCACAAAACACCGACTAAGATGAGCATGGATCTGTGGTATCGATGAAGTACAACAGCATGCATTATACACAAAAGGTTTCAATTTTGTCCAATCTCCCCCCCCCCACCCCCCAGGATGACAGCATATTCCCTCAACAATTTACAACATGAATGATGAAAAAGCAGACCTAAACATCAACAAAAAAACAAGTTTCTAAACAAGCATAGGCCATATATGGTCAGCGCTTAAAATAGACACCTCCATTTTAGCTGAGCAACAGTACACTAAGTGTAGAACAGACTCATCTTCAACTTAGCACTTAAACAGTGCAATCCTACACCTGGACATCACCTTGCACTGAAAAACTTCAAGTTAGCATTTGTATTACTTGCAGCAATGCAGATATCCTTTATCTGAACAAAGTAGATAAATCAGAGCAAAGTGCTTCTCTGGCCAATTAAAAATGACCAGGATGCGACCTTAGGCGAGTCAGGTTCCATACCTGCTCGCCCTTCTCCTTGGGCACAAGACGCTTCTCTTCCATGTCGCACTTGTTTCCAAGCAACATACGCTCTACGTCCTCACTGGCATGCTGGTGCGGAAAACACAACAGCTCATAAAAAGTCAAGAATAATGACAACAAAGTCGATTCAACTCTTCATGATGGGTCAGATAGGCATCAGAGGCAGAGTATGAAGTCAACACACGAAAGCAAAAGTGATTTGGGGAAAACAAGGGTGCACGTGTACACGGTAAATGCTGTGTCAAATCAAATACAGGAGAAAATAAATTATTGTGCCGAGAAGAGCCATACACTTCTGGAAATGAAAGCACGTACACAGAGGGTAATACAAAAACGTAAGTACAGGAGACATAACTGCACTATATCCACAGTCCAGCACTCTCACTTCAAAGAAAATGAAATAGATCATCCCATACAGGCCATTTGACTAAGTTAGCATTAAAAACAGTATCTAGACGAATATTTCCAAAGATACTGTGGGATCCAGCATTAGATTTTCGGTTCCTCGAAAGACGTGTGATTCGGAACTCCAACCAAACTAACTCAAAAGATAATTATACCATCCGGAACCCTCATTTTATTGCCACTTGCACCTGTCGGACATTGTATTTTTGGTGCTTAGTTTAACCATTCGTTAACCTGGTTTTCTTTGTTCTCATCTGTATAAACCATGTCATCTGCTCCACCTCCTTTACTTTCCTCTATTCATTCCACCCCCCCCCCCCAGACAATGGTCAATTCCAACACCCACTGCCAACACTCAAGCTCGACAGGTCTCTTAAGTGGGGGGAATGGGATGCAGGGAAACACCTCACCCTTTTAAATGGGTTCTGTAATGCCTTGCTCTCAACCCTCCACCCCAGCTCCTATCACCATACTCTTGTCATGTCCTCTTTTCCTTTCACCACCTCAAACTAAATTGCAGAGCCATGACAGCTACCGACTCTCACATCACCCTCGCCAACTCCACACAATGAACCCTCGTGCACACTCTCACATGTTCAACTCAGCATTACTGAACTGGGTTCACAAAAATGTGACCAGACTAGCGGTGAGGGCCAATTACGGTTTAAAAAAACAATTCATTGTATGTGCTCCCTCAGACGACGCTCACCTCCCACCAGTGGTCTAGTGTGTGCACTGCGCTCTCCCACCCACAACTACACCAGCACTCTGGTCCACCAATATTATTCTAACTTCAGAGATATTTATAATCGAGGCTGCTGCAACCAACCAGATATATGTGGTGATTGTGTCCTTTCTGATGGTCTTTCCAGTCAGGCCAGGATCCAACAAGAGTTTTTACGTCCCACAAGGACCTACATAATTCTTGATCGAGATAAATCTGTCAGATTCTCTTGAAAACCAACTCCACTCGATGCAGCACCATCACTCTTGTAAAAGGCTGACTGCTGCAGAATCCATTTCTCAGGTTTGGACAAGATGAGCCGGTCACCTACTTGGATCCTTTATTATTATATAGTTACGGAAATGGCCCTTAGTATGCTACTAAATATAGAATTAGGCCAGATCCCCCATTAAATGCAGGTTTAGCCAGGCTGTTCGGTAAAATGGACGTGACATATGTGTCGGGAGCTGTCACAGGCTGTTATTTGTTTGTGCAGTGGTGGTGTACCGAGAGCTTCTTCTTCCTTCCTTCCCCTCTCCGGACGAGGCCCCGCCCAGTCGGCTGAGAGGGAGTGGCCAGAAAAGAGGAAGTGAAACTGGAGAAGTACAAAAACTGCAGTCTGTTTGAGGCGTGCTGGGGCTTCGAGGCGAGCAGAAAAATAAAAGCCAGTGGTGATTCTGCAGAGAGAGAAACTGAACCTGGGCGCACCGGTCTGCCTTCTGTGGCCTGGAGAAGCGAGTCAGGGCCAAAGGAAAGGCAGGGAAAGGACTGCATGAGGTCTGTCTGCCCTCGGCTGGATGAGAGATGACTGGTGGGAGTCGTGATCTGCTGTGTAGGGGACGGCTGTGTCTGTCTGCGATCTGGTTCGTGAAGGAGGCCTGGACTTGTATGCTGGACCTTGTGAGAAACCAACTGAAACCCACCATCGACCTGACAGTCTGGTGCAGTCGACCTCGCGGGGTCTGAACGCGCAGAGGCCGCGTGCGTGGGCGGTGCGACAAAGGAGGGCGAGCGCCATCTTGCCACTCGGCGTGTTCGAGCTTGGGGGCTCGAATTCATCGACATCGGCTTGTCAAGAGCCACATTCGTGCCTTTGACACTTTCCTCTCGTCCATGAAACATCACCAAGTACTCCGCCTTGTCTGCATGCTGTCCATGTCTTATCTCGTTTGCGACCCCTTCGAAACCCGTAATCCGCATCTCCCTAGTTAAGAACGGGTTATAGATTAATTAAAACATTGTCGTGAATGTTTTGCTTGTGTCGTGTTCCCCGAAGTCCCCAATAAATCTGGCTGATTCATATGAAGTTTCCGCTTTGAATTAATTTGTCCCTCATCGAGGAAGGATCCGCTCGAATTGGATATAAAACGAAAATGGTTACAGACTGGTAGACTCGGCTCGGTCTCTGACAAAACCAGTCTGTAACCAGGGTATATTCCCCCAGCTGGCAAGTTACAGGTGTATTTTGGTATCGTGGTTCGAGACGCGTGACCCGAGAACTGTGCCGAACCAGCCGGCGTTATAACCCCAGAGACGGCGGTGGTTGGGTGCGAAAACCCAAACTGGGTATGGACGGCGATTGACGCGCTCGTCCAAGAACCCCCCACCCCTGGATCTGCAACAATATATTTGCAGCCTGTGGCTACTTGGGTGCATCATTTTCTGGGGGTACAGCTGTGCCACTGATGCAATTTCCAGTTACCATCACGCTGGTGCTCATTTCACCGACTTCGGAAGGATGACAGGTCGAGTCAACCCACCTGGTGTGAATTCAACAAGGAAAAGGGGGCTTGAACTCAAAACCCTAAGATCTTAATTCAGCCACCCAAACCGTGAAGCCAACACCAGGCTTAGACCATGATATTCCATGACGGCAAGTCACACACACACTCACACTCTCTCCACAAGGATCAGAAATCAAAGTATTCAATCCACTTCTCTGGACAGCCTCTGGAAGAGCAACAGCCATTGGAACTCGTTGGAATCACTAAATGCCACACTTTCATGAGGATCACATCACCAAGCTTGCATCAAAGGCCAGTTACCATCTGAGTGCTCTCCAGACAGCAAAGGCATTCCTGAGCCACACCAAGCTCTGATAAGGCTTTCATATGGATCTTCATGTTCTACGTCTCTCCACTCTGGGATGGCGCTCCTACTTCGCATCTTGCCCCTATCTTCGAAGCATTTAAAGGCCTTTAATCAATGGAATTTGAAGGCAAGAGGCAGATTCCCAGGGACCATCACTCTCCCACAGCAAATTAGGTGGGCTCGCTAAATACAAACTTTTATCTGGCCTTACTCCTTCTGCCCTGTCCTAACTCAGTCATCCTCAAACCAACCCAGATCACACGTTCCTCAAAATACCCATGCCGGAGTACGGTTCTGAGGTTGGAAGTTCTGAAGCTGAGCCCAATGTGAATACGGCTGACATACCTGAGATCGTAATGGTATTTTAATATAAAAATACATTACACATTTTTACCTTATCTGGAATTTACATTCCAGTTAAGGTATTGTCATCACGCACCATCCATCTACTTTTTCGACTTCCCTGGCTAAACTGCTGGACCGATCCGACTGAAATTTTGCAGCAACTTTCCTCTCTTGACTGGTAACAGGAATTGGAAAGCTCGTTCCAGTCACATGACTAAGTCGGTCAAAATGGCTGACTTAGCAAATTTCTTTAAAAAAAACAAAAATCTTCTCCAGACGCACCAGTCAGAATGCTACCAAATTTGGGTTGCAACATTCAGATAGGGTCCTGATGTCAAATTGTGGAAGCCATGCTGATCACGTGACCACAAGTGTCAAAATGGCCAACTTGGTAAAATTTTTGGAAAATTGTGTAAATTCCTTCAAAAATCTTCCTCACCAGACCCACTAGTCAGAATTCTACCAAATTGGGGTTACAACATTAGGCCAGGGCCCAGATAAGCTGCAGTCCTATTTTGTTTTAATTACTATGATTGTTGTATTGGGCCTTCATAATCTAAGATGACCATGACAAACTAGGATTCATTAAGTTTCAGGTGCAATGTGTTCAGAGATGACTATACATTCCAATTTGAACAGAAAAAAAGATCTACTGCATGTGGAGACACATTTGGTGTGGACACAGAAGAGATGCTTGTGGCTCTGGAAGCTCATTTCCTGTTGTTCACAGGAAGTGGCTCCTTTTCTGATGTGACTGCACCATGTAGACCATTGTATAGGGATCCTGTGCAAGTTTCTCCCATGGCCAAGGGGCAATGCTGAAATTCTTCAGTGCATCATTGAAGCACCTTTCTGGCCCTTGTGCGAACATTTCCCTTCAATTAAATCACCATAGAAGTGCTTTTTGGCAAGCACTCATCAGGCATTCTGGCTACAAGTTCTGTTCATCTTATCTGAGCTTTCTTTAAATGGCGTGTGGATGCGAGGCAGGCATGTCGTTCATGCAGAGAATCTCAGTATTAAGAAACTTATCTTGCCATCTGATCGAAAGTAGTCTTTGCAAGCACGTCATATGAATGTGGTGTAGCTGTGAACATCTCACAAACAAACATACAAGAGGTGGAAGAGGTGGTGGGGGGGGAGAGGAGGAGAACAATTGCTTTGTAAACCTTCACTTTTGGAGAGACCGATTCCTCTTCGACCTCAGATGGTGTTTCATAGCTTGCCAAAGGAAACACTGGTCTGAGCTATTCTGATGTTGACTTCATGATCAACATGAACTACTCTGGAGAAAGTGCTGCCATGGTAGGTAAATCCGTTGACTGCTGTGAGCCTTTGACCCTGGACTGAAAGTTGGCTTAACATACTGCTTACATGAGGCAGGTTGGTGCACCTCAGAAAACATCTTGTGATGTTGTCTCAGACAATAACATCTCAGACACCTTGTGATATCATTTCATTAACATAGGTCAATAAACAGCATTTCCTTTGGTGGCAAGGCCTTCATACATACCAGCTTGCAGATAAGAACATGCTCATGCATACATGCACACAATCCAAACAGGTCCCCTTGCACTTTATCAAAACAATAAAATAAGCCCCAAAGTTTTACATTCTCCCAACAATGACCAACCTCATCAATGTTTCGTAGCCACTTGCTGATGTTCTCAAAACTCTTGCTGTTGGTAATGTCATAGACGAGCATAATTCCCATGGCTCCACGGTAGTACGATGTGGTGATGGTGTGGAAACGCTCTTGTCCAGCAGTGTCCCTAATGCAAGGTTTAAAAAAGAAAGGGTCTGTGAGAGGGTCTCGTCAAAGTGTGAATATGCCGGTGTTTGTTCATTCCTCACTCAAACTCTTCCCCATTCACACATCAATTTACAGTGACGTCCCAAGTCTTAAGTGTTCTCCGACCAATCGTCGTCCTACCTCCTCTCCCCCTGGGGAGTCAATGAACTAATAAGAGAGATTAATGTGGTGGTTATGCAGTGCAGGCATAATGATCCAAATGGGCTCCTGAGCCGTGTTAAAGTTCTTTGTGGAAAGGCAATTCAACACGCATGCACACGTTGGTGTTTGAGCATCACAACAGCTATGAAAGGCAGGACGAGACACATGAGTGAGAATAGTATGCTTCAAATTTCAAAAAAAAAAAAATAAGCATCTTCTTCAACCTGCATCCCAAAGCTTCCAACAACAAATCTCTATCGAGTGAAATGCCTTCTCAAGTACCAACGTGCCTAACCTAAAGTTTAAAATGGACATTACCTGAAACAGTGCAGGAGAAAATCTGGAGGTGTGCTTTTTGCAGATGTTCAATTTTGTTGGCAACAAAGCCAGGTTATTAAATGGCAGTGAGCCTACTACAACGACCACTACATTTATTGGCCGAAATTAATTACACCTTCTTGTGGGTTCAGCCATGTTATGAATGGCTTGACCTGCACGACGTTCGCATGGAGTTCAGAGGCAAGACTTGGTAATTTGTTCAGAAACTCAGTGATAACTCTCACCTACTCTTTACTAAAGACCTCATGGGGCCTTTAATGCCCACCATCTAATAAGAGCAGAGCAGACACCCAGATTATCATCCGTCTGAGGGATGGCACACTGACACGATGTCACGTGCGTGAAACACCAATTTGACAGTTTATCGTTGGGTCGAGAATGAAACCCTGACTCGAGCTGCTCAAAGGTAAGCGTACTATCGAGTGGAGAGAACGGTCTCAATTATCAGACAACAAATTGCAGGTTTGGTGTTGCGTAACATCTCAGAAAACAATGTTGGCAAAATTCAAAACAATTGTGGCACTGACTGGTAACAAGTGCAGGCATAATGTGATCCCTCAGGCCACTCAAACACATGGCTCATTGGTGGGAGTTCATCTTGAAACAACAACGATCCCAAACATACAGCAAATGTGATCAAAAGGAATCTCAATATGAAAGAGGCCAAAGGAACACTCACGATCAAAACTTGGCCTGCACAAAGTGAATGTGAACATTACAAAGGCTGCACGAGATTTGAGAAATCAGAGACAAAAGTAGGCAGAATTGTGGAGCATCTTTAATATTATTATTTCCTGATGTCAGGTATCATTGTGGGCATAATCGATGGAACTTAGAGCACTCTACATTTGTACAAGTGTATACCAGCTGGAGTACAGAGCACTGTCTGGTAAAAATGTACCCAGCTTCTTAAAATTGTTTATAAGAAAGCAGTGTGTTGGACATTAAAAAGCTATGGAGTTATTCGCCTCATGGTGGTTACATTTTGCCCACAAGCCAGTGGCAGCCTGACCCCACATCCCAATATACACTTTATAATGGCTTTTGAACTCAAAATGGACGTCAAGGTCAATGTGCGGAAGCTGAAAACCTTGCCTAGATTCTGAAATTCCTTCTCCCAAAATTTGGGGCCTCTATGTGTTACAGTTCGACCACGAGAGAATTATGTAAGATTCCAACATTTTCAAAGCTCAACATGTACCGGAAGCCAAACGTAATTTTTTCCCCATGCAGCACTGGGTACCCCACCCAAGCTGGGTCACCCAATCAAGACTGAGTTGTTTAAACTTCAGTAAACCATAAAGAAGATTGACATTTAAATCTGAAGCATAAATTAACCTGAGCATGCACCACTGCAGATTGGGACTACACTCTGTGCAGAGTGTTGGTGCTGTCTAAGCAGTCTCCTTGGCTATTGGGCACAATCCTGGACGGGTCGCCACTCTGACACAGGATACCAGCATGCAGCCACTCATTTTGCCGACCTCAGAAGAATGACAGGCCGAGTTAACCCCACCTGGTATTAATTCAACAGCTGAGTGGGATTTGAACTCAGGACCCTTGGATCCAAAGCAAACCACCCTAACCATTAAGCTAACACCAGGCATAATGAAGGGCCAAATGGACTAGTTTCCTTGAGGTCAGATTCTTCATTTTAAGATGTGCAAAGATAGAGAATTGCCTGGAGAGGGGGGGGGGGCGTTGTGCCCATGACTTAGTGCTGCATACCCCCAGCACATGTGAAAAATCACAAGTGGGCTTTTCACCTTCGCAGGGGTGGGGGGGAGGCTATTTTTTCTGATGCCCACGAGGACCTTGGGTACTTCCAGCATGTTTGCAAAATATTGTGGAGATTGGCCCAGCTGGTTTTTCTATGATTTTTCAGGTCGACACAAGCATGTACCCATAATTGCATTTTTGGGGTATTTGACCTTTTGACCCCATAATTGATGGAGAAAGACAGGCAGGCAATAACTAATTACAATACCCCCCCCCCCCAACCCCTGCACATGGGGATAATAAAAGTTATAAATACAAAATATAAAATAGGAAGAGTAGGTTTGGAGAGTAGGGGACAAGTGGTGGCAAGAACCAAACAAACAAGTCAATAAATAAATAAAAACAATGTCACCAGCAGGGTGACCCTATCTTGCCAAAAGGTGACCACGTGTGACTTCTTTAAGGTCACATTGAGGTGAACAGAGCTGCTATCCACCAGGAGCGACTCCTTGAGGAATATCTGCCTACGAGAGATTCCAATGAGAATCGTTCTACAGAGTAACCATGAAAAATATGCGTTTGCCTCATAACGTCACCAAATGACGTCATAATGTCTCAAGCTTGACATATCTAGAAAGCACTCATCGAGGTGTTCAATTTGAGGTACTACACGATATGGTTCCTAAAACTTGAAAATTTGACCTTGGGGTTAAATATGTTTGTCCTCAGGCGCTAACCATGAAGGTCAAGGCCAATCCCCACCAAAAATTAATCAGCTGAGCGTCAGACCATGAACTATATTCCCATGAAGTTTGAAGACTATCCGATCAAAATTACTCAAAAAATAAGGGTTTCGTCGACTCCCCTGATTTGCGCCAAAGTGACCTTGACCTTTGACCTTCAAAATTTTGTGCACAGAAAGGGACCTCTATAGGCCTCTGATATGCGAAGTTACAAAAATTTCCAAAGATAACTGTGCTCTGCAGAATTTTTTATACGTGATTACAGACAAACAAAAAGAAAAAAAATAAAAATAAAAAATAAAAAAAAATAAAAACATACAAGCTGACTAACATATCTTACAAAAACTTCGTTTTGGCAAGATAGTAAATAAATAAATAAACACCCATAGTTGTGATCCAGCTGAAAACATAGCCTTGGCAAATGAAGAACTAAAATGGCAAGGACAAAAGAGAAACAAAGGAAACAAGATAAGGTTGAAAATTACTCTAAATTCTGAAAGTACAGTGAAGGTGCTTACAATCAGGTCATCTGCAAACAAGAGAATGACAACCCTCAACAATTTTGAAGTATTATACAAACTAGAACAACACTTCGACATCACCAGATATGCCTCTGCCCACATATCATGATGCATACTTGTACCAAGTTTGATTTAAATCCCTGAACCCAGATTCAAAATATTAAATCATTCTGGCTGCCAGACCATGTGCCCAATCAGGTTGAAATTTAGAACATATGGTCCCCATGACGACTGAAATCATAACTGTGACATTTCATGATGATTGATGAAACGGTTCAAGAGAATGACTTTTTTTAAAAGATTTTCGTTCAATCCAATCTGGCTGCCAGACCATGTGACTTAATATTTGTTAACACCCTGGTATCCCTAAGGCTTGTGGAACATGTGGGTGAAGTTTCCCCTCGATCTATCAAGCCATTCTGGAAAAGGTAATTTTTAAAGATTTATTCTTTAAAAAAAATTTTAAAAAAAGAAAAAAAAAAGCTACTAAACCATGTGACTGATATCAAATTTCTTTTCTCCCCATACAATTTAGCCTGAGATGACCCTCAAATTTTCATAGTTATCGGATAAAGCATTCGACGCATTAAATGATATCACAACGAAGTCACCAATGACATCAAAAAAATAATAATAATAATAATAATAAAAATATCACACTCGTTTCCCATGGGGTGTACTTTATATGTGTCAAGTTTCAATTTTCCTGTTTCAGAGATCCAAAGTTTTTCCCTTTTTCCAAACATGGCTGCCACACCACATGAGCTATGATGTCATAATCATGAAAACATTCTACATGAATTGTCACCTCTCTGGTGAAAATTGTCAGTCGGATAAGTGGTTGCAGAGAAAATTAGCACGGAAGAAATCTTGTATATTCAGACATTAGACCCTTTCCAGTCGACAAGAATCCGAGATTACGCCCTTTGGGGGCATCCATGAAGTATATACGCACTCCTCAAAATAAACTTTAACCCGCAACCAACCCCAACCAATGCACTTTAAATTTAGTCTGGATAATACAACAACATTACAATTGTTATACACCCTCCCACTCTCCCATTGTCACCTGTATTCCTGTCTGTTAATCAATTTCCACATCATTTTTCATTTAGACCTATGTTCACAATAAGCTGCTTCTTCTTCATCTTCTTAACATACTGTTATGTTTGAGGGGGGGGGGGGTATGCATTCAAAGGGTAATTAGGATGTTTAATTAGGTATGCCATGCTGTTCGAGTTTACCAGGATCTCAATGTAATAAGTAGCAATTCAGTGGTGATAAGTTGTCTAGTAAATGTTCATTTCTTCAAGGGGGGGAAAATAATTGTCACGTAATTAGATAGGGACACGGGATAGGGTAAGTGTGTCTGCGTAAACCCCTTTTGGTATTCTCTGGAGACTGGCCGTGACGTCATAGGACAGTGCAGCGGATGGCTCCGCCCCGTGATCACGATTGGCAGAAGGCGACGGCGGTGGGCCAATAAACGGCTCAATTGGAAGTGACGAGGACAGGAGGATAAAAAGGTTATGTTCGGGGTCGAAAAGGAAGAGGAAGAAGATTACAACCAAAAGATCGTGGTTTTTTTTGGTGTAGAGGCTGCTGCGCGGAGAGCGTCCTTGTTGTTGTGCTGATTCGATCGTGTCTTGGAGCCTTGCTGAGCCTCGTGCCTCACCTTGGTTGGCTCTGGGGTTCTGCTGACTCGGAGTACGGGGTCGAACGGCGGGCGGACCTGCCTCCCTCTCCTGCTCGCAACTTGGCGCCAGAACTGGTTCCCTGGCGGCTGTGAGCGGACTTGGGCCAAGACCAGGAGGTCGACAGCACCACGGTTTCTCCTGCCCCCCTGACGAGAGCAAGGCCAGCTCGTCCGACACCGATCCAGGGACAGTTGCGTCCACACCACGGTCCAGCCTGACCACCAGAAATAGCTACGTTTTGTGTGAGTGTGAGTGTGAGTGTGAGTGTGAGTGTGTGCGCTTGGCGCCTTAGAGGGATTGAGATCTGTATATTCATTGGAATTGTCTGTTTTTTCCCCACGCCCGATCCCACACCATCCCGTCGAATCGCCCCGGATCCCTCTTCTTGCCGAGTCTTGTTATTTCTGGTAATAATAAAAACGAATAAACATCATCAACTCAGTGAAAAGTGACTCGTGCCACCTTCCTCGTCCCGTTTGCGGTAGAGCGATTAGAACCGCCATGTTTGGGTTATAAATAAATAAACTGCCTCCATCGTTTCGGCTCATTCTACGTTGACGGGACTGCTCAAGTCCGGTGGACGTCACAATACCTTTTCGTTATTTTTTTTGGTGGTGACAGTTTTTCGCCAGACATAAGTATGTCAAATGCAGACCTCATGGGTCTGACATCTTGAGTGCCTTGGTAACCACATCGGCACTTTAAGTGAGCAAAACGAAAAACAAACGTCTGCACGACAGCCATGAGTTCTATCAAAGTCAGGAATGTCTATCCAGGGTCCATTTTCCGACTTTGAACAAGACACCATCGATGTGTCCCAGGTGGGTTGTGCAATGCTTGTAAAATGTCGATTAAATTGACTCCTTAACTTAAATAGACAGCCGCAGAATTTCTCCATCGAGACCACAGCGGTCAACAATGGCACAGAGTAATACCATGCACAGCGGACATAAAATGGCCGCCCGGAAGTCGACCCTCGCAAAAAAAAAATAATAATAATAATAATAATAATAAATAATTGGGCTCGGCAGGAATTATTGGGGTACCGGAAACAACTTTTTTCTTCTTTTTTAGGCCTTACCTGTAGAGTATTATACACACTTCTCAACACCATGCTTGGTGTTGGCTTAATGGTTAGGGTGGCGGGCTTTGGATCCTATTGTTCTGAGTTCAAATCCCGCTCAGCCGTTGAATTAATAGCAGGTGGGGTTAACTCGGCCTGTCATCCTTCCGAGGTCGGCAAAATGAGTGCCAGCCTGCTGGTATACTGTGTCGGAGTGGTGACCCGTCCAGGATTGTGCCCAATAACCAAGGAGGCTGCTAAAGCAGCACCAACGCTCTGCACAGAGCATAGTCCCAATCTCCTCCTCCTCCTCTCAACACCGAGGAAATGTAAAATGAGAAAAATGAAATGAGTCTTTTCATCCATTTTGAGTGTTGTGGCCAGTTTGGGTCCTTCTGGCAGAATAGAGCTGCAGTCGAGAGAGTTGGATTCAACAGAGCAGCTCGATCTACGACACAATTGAGGGGTCCTTGTTTCAAGTGAATACTAGAAAGAAGGGTTCGTTTTTTTTTTTTTTGTATACATTGTCGAGGCTCGTCTGAGAGCTAACACACAACGCACATCATGGGGGACATGAGACAAGAGAGGAGGGAGTGGGAAGGACAAAACAGTGGGTAACAGAGACATTAGGAGATCTGTGGAAGGGAGAGGGATGGGACGGGGAACATGGGGAATAGATGATGGACATTACAGGGACTTTCAGGAAGGAAAGCAGGGAATTTGAAGGAGGTGGGCTTGGGTGGATTATCGGGGGTAGAAAAGATCAAGGATTTGAATGGGGGGTGATAAGAGGTTGTGGTGAACAGCTGTTTTGAAAGGGCTGGAGGGAAGAATGGGAATGAATAGAGTGAGGGAGTTTATTCCAAAGGTGGGAAAAAAAGAGAAATGAAAGGGTGATGGTGAGCAGCGATTCGTGGTTTTGGCAGTTTTACCAGAAGGAGGTTGTTGGCGGACCTTGAGTGCCCTGCGGAAATGTGATGGGGACAAATCGCAGAGAGAGCTGGGGGGGCGAGGCTCGAGAGGAGACGGTAGAAGACAGAAAGACCACCGACCAGCCTGCGGTGAATGAGTGAGAGGCCTAAAGACTCAGCCTCATTGCAGGAGATGCCAATGATCCGAAATGCCTTGGTTTCTACAGCGTGAAGCCGAGAAAGGTAGGAGGCAGGAGCACCAGCCCAGTGGGGAGAGCAGTACTCCATCAGGCTGCGGACAAAAGCTTTGTAAGTGGTCAGGAACTCAGGTGGGCCAAGGAAGGACTTTGCACGATGGAGGAATCCCAGTCGGCGACTGGTTTTGGAGTCGAGGTTTGAAATATGGCTTTCCCAGGAAAGGTCATGGCAGATAGTGAGACCCAGAAGCTTGAAAGAAAGGACTTCTTCCAGAGGATTGTTGAGAAAGTGGATGGGGGGGTTTTCTAAACAGTCCTTTCGAAGAGACATAGTGAGAGTGTGAGATTTGTCCAGATTGAAAGACATGTTCCACGTGTTGGACCAGTTTGTGATTTTATCCAGATCTGCAGTGAGCGAACAAGCTGCTGCTTGCCGGTCTGAGGGATGACCGATGGTACGGCAGAGGATGGAGTCATCAGCAAACAGATATAGAGGATTTTCCAGAGAGTCGGAGAGATCATTGATGAAAACCAGAAAAAGAACAGGGCCCAGAACGCTACCTTGAGGAACTCCAGCCTGGACAGGAAGAAGGGATGAAAGAACTCCATTTAGGGCCACATGGTGACTGCGACAGGAGAGGAAGTCTGTGAGCCATGAGTGGAGATGGCGTTGGATACCATAGGACGAGAGTTTGGTGAGCAGGTTAGGGTGCCAGACAGTGTCAAAAGCACGTGATATGTCCAGGGATACGGCTCGGATTTCCTGTCTGGCATTTAGGACTTCCATCCATTGTTGGGAGAGCAGAAGCAGTATATCCAGGGTAGAGTGACCTGGTCTGAAACCAAATTGATGATCAGAAATCAAGCCATTGGAGAAGAGGAATGATGGATTCCATAACCTTGCTGATGATTGGGAGAAGGCTGCTTGGTCTGTAGTTGCAGGGATCTGTTTTTGCACATTTTTGTGCAGGGCCGTGATGTTTGCCGATTTCCAAGCAGATGGCAGATGACCTTGAGCAAATGAGAGGGTGAATAGAACAGAGAGAGTGAGAAAGAGCAGAAGAGCAGGTTTTGAGGACACGTGGGCTGATGCCGTCTGGAATGGTTGCAGAATCTGAGTCAAGGTTTGACAGCAAAGGGATGGTCTAGCTCCAGAATGAAAGTAGTGATTACATGGAAGTATGATCCAAGTATTAATTATATATTCAGAGAAATTAGCAGAGTAGGTACAGGTTGTCTTACGACATAGTTTGGGTGGCGGAGGGCAACAAGGAACATGGTTTGGATGGGAGTTTGAATAAAGTTGGTCAGAGATCTTCAGTTATTGTTAATTGAGAGAGCACTTATTAGAGAGTTTGTGGAATAAATTAACAGGAAAATTAGTGGATGCAAGGACAGGTAACCAATTCAAATGAGGAATTAGACCGATCTAAGTGGCTGGGGTGATTAGGCTGGCAGAGTTATATTTAGTGAACGAGAACGGTGGATGAGAAGCACATACATGAATCTAAGCAATTGATGAGGTGTGTATATGTGTACAGTATATTCACTGATGAAGAGACTCGACCAAGCAGAGCTTCTGTTCCCTCAATCTTTGATTTGTCCTGGCAGAAAGTAAAAATTGAAATAAATCAGCATGTCCTTCAAAATGTCACTTACCAAATCTGTAACTTTATCTTCTTTCCACCAAGCTCAATTGTCTTGATCTTGAAATCAATACCTATGTAATGGCAAAAGGAAACCATGTCAAAATCGATTACAAACAGCACATCATTCCATCAGGAAAGATTGCTCATAAGATACTACAAACACAAACTATTTAGGTATTCGGACTACACAAACACAATTGCTTATGAACGTTTGGCCAGGCCCACCCTGGATTATTAAAAGGGTTAACATGCATGTCAGGGCAGTTTCCATGTTCAAGTCCAGCTCGAGTTCAACCTCCACTGGGAGGTACCTGGTGACTAGCCGGCAGGAAAACCAGGCCAAGGAACACCTCACACAACTTTAAAGGTACACATTTTTATGACAGCATGACCGCCCGGGGTGGGGGGGTCAGCGATGGCGGCACAACCGCCCGGGGGGGAGGGGGCAGCGATGGCGGCACAACCATCCGGGGAGGGGGCAGCGATGGCGGCACAACCGCCCAGGGAGGGGGCAGCGATGGTGGAACAACCGCCCGGGGGAGGGGGCAGCGATGGCGGCACAACCATCCGGGGAGGGGGCAGCGATGGTGGAACAAGCGCCCGGGGGAAGGGGGCAGCGATGGCGGCACAACCATCCGGGAAGGGGGGCAGCGATGGCAGCACATCCGCCCAGGGGGGAGGGGGGCAGCGATGGCGGCACAACCATCGGGGAAGGGGGGCAGCGATGGCGGCACAACCGCCCGGGAAGAGGGGGCAGCGATGGCGGCACAACCATCCGGGGAGGGGGGCAGCGATGGTGGAACAACCATCCGGGAAGGGGGGCAGCGATGGTGGAACAACCGCCCGAGGAGGAGGGGCAGCGACAGCGGCATTTCCGAAATTCCAAATATAAAAGCTGCTCGGTTTTGTTCCACATTGAACCCCAGGAACAGAACCACCAATTCTAACCACAACAGTCACGCTCATGTTCTGTCACAGGGCTCGTGCGTGTCCACGTGGGGGGGGGGGGTGAAATCGTTTCGAACAAGGCAGGTTGTCTAACGTGCTCTCTCATGATTCAAAATACACACACACGGACATGGCGTACAATCCCGATTTCCTGGATGTTGTCCATCTTGATGGTTTCTTCTCCCCCCCCAATGTCCAACGCAGACACCGATCTTCGGACACCTCCAAACGCGATCACATCTCAATTTACGGACATGTCAATCAAAATCCACCAAGTCGGAGTAACCACGACGACAAACAGAGCAGGATTAAAAAGGGGCGTGCGATCAGGCGAGCGGATATAGATCAGGGCAGACACATCGAAAATAAATGAAAATAAACTTTGAAGGCCGAGACTCCCTCCCCGCGAGTGCAGTACCGATGGTGGAGATAAAGGTGGTGTTGAACGCATCATCGGAGAACCTGAACAGGATGCACGTTTTCCCCACGCCCGAGTCCCCGATGAGTAACAGCTTGAACAGCAGGTCGTACGTCTTCTTGGCCATGGCCTGGCCACTGTAATCGAAAATACTTCCTTACCGGCGCTCCGGCGCCTCCAGCGTGGAACTAATTAACCCCGATTAACAGGCGAGGGGATAAAAACGATGTTATGGATGGAATAATAATCCGAAAAAGACCTGAAAGGACTCTCGACTAGGCCTTGGACGAGCCGAGGCACACCCAGCAGAGGGGGGTGACAATGCGCATGCGCGGAAGGAGGGAGTACTACGCGGAAGAAGAAGAAGATTAAGAGGAATAAGAAGAAGATTCGAATCATTTCAATGACAGCAATATGATCCTTTAAAGTGATGACGTACCCCGAATGTGTTGTCATAAATGAGAGCCGTCCCAAAGAGCCTTGTTCCTCCCAACAACGTCATGGTCATATATTTATTATGTACGCAAATATAACGGACATTTTGATCTGCACTGGAAACACCCACCCACTCTCCCATCAGGAGCAGCCTGGATGAAGTGGGGCAATATATATATATATATATATATATATATATATATATATATATATATATATATATATATATATATATATATATATATATATATATATATATATATATATATATATATACAGGGGGCTGCAAAAGTAGGTATACAGCAAGGATTATACCAGTATTACCAGTATTATAATAGTGGTGCGAGGATTCATTTAATACTAGAATTCATTGAATTCATTAAAATCATTATTACCATTTTTAATATTTTTAATTTTCGTAATTTTTTCCATAATACATCTTTTGTTTTTTTCTTTGTTTTGTGCGCACGTTTTTTTAAATTACTGTATACCTACTTTTGCAGCCTCCTGTATATATATATATATATATATATATATATATATATATATATATATATATATATATATATATATATATATATATATATATATATATATATATATATATATATATATATATATATATATATATATATGTGCTGTGGCTAATCAGTCTGCAGTAGGAGTCAGTCAGTAAACAGTTGCAGGTGTACAGACGAAAATCGTACATTGTCTTCCACACCCTCCCTCCTACATTGTCTTCCACCCCTCACTCCTTCATTGTCTTACCTCCCCCTTCCTCCTACATTGTCTTCCACCTCCTCCCTCCTACATTGTCTTCCACCCCCTCCCTCCTACATTGTCTTCCACCCCTCACTCCTACATTGTCTTCCACCCCCTCCCTCCTACATTGTCTTCCACCCCCTCCCTCCTACATTGTCTTCCACCCCCTCACTCCTTCATTGTCTTCCACCCCTCACTCCTACATTGTCTTCCACCCCTCCCTCCTACAGTCTTCCACACCCTCCCTCCTACATTGTCTTCCACCCCCTCCCTCCTACATTGTCTTCCACCCCCTCCCTCCTTCATTGTCGGGGGTGGCGGTTGCACCCATGACCTGACCCTGGGGTACTATAAACACGTGTGCAAGATTTGGCAGCGATTGGCACCGCCCTGTTGCTTTTTTTTTCTTCATGATTTTCAGACGTTCATACGTATACACGGCTGCGGGTCGCATCATTTCCTGGGAGGTCGCAGCTGTGCCGCTGATGCAGTGCCCCCTGAAGATTGTGATTCTGATATACCCCACTCTGTTAGAGAGCGGTACCATACTTCGGTGCTGTAATGTACACAACTCAACTGGGACGAAGGCTCTGAAGTGGGAACAATAGGTTTAATTCGGACACGGACACAACACAGCACAGCATCGGAACATGGGTGGGTCACATGACTGCTTCACCACACCCTGGTACACCCGTGTTTGCATTCATTATCATAAACTACTGATACATCTCATGTTCCCTCCCCCATTTTTTTGTTATTTTTTTTACAAATCAAGACGCTCAAGAGGCTTTCAGACACGACCTGATCTTCCAAGGGCTCCTCAAAATCCGACAGGCTCCTCAAAATCTCCCTCCTCAAAATCCTGGTGGCGTTTAATCAAATCTGTTTCTGGTGTTTGTTCCCCCTCCAACCCCTCCCTTACCTCAAATGGCCGCACTGCTGATTCCACACGTGATAAAGCTGAATGTCTAAACTCGGTGTTTGCAGCTAAATCTTGTGTCCTAAACCCATCACTATCTCTACCCACTTTACCCAGTCGCACCCAACTGTCCCTGGACTCTGTATCCTTTTCTCCTGACAAGGTGGAGAGCTTGCTTTCAAACCTCGAGTCAGATTCTGCAACCGGTCCAGACGGCATCAGCCCACGTGTCCTCAAAGCCTGCTCTTCTGCTCTTGCTCACCCTCTCTCTGTTCTATTCACCCTCTCATTTGCTCAAGGTCATCTGCCATCTGCTTGGAAATCTGCTAACATCACTGCCCTGCATAAAAAAGGTGCAAAAACAGATCCCTGTAACTACAGACCAATCAGCCTTCTCCCAATCATCAGGAAGGTGATGGAATCCATCATCGCTTCAGACATGAAATCCTTCCTCTTCTCCAATGGCTTGATTTCCAATCATCAATTTGGTTTCAGACCAGGTCACTCTACCCTGGATATGCTGCTTCTGCTCTCCCATCAATGGATGGAGGTCCTCAATGCCACACAGGAAATCCGAGCCATATCCCTGGACATATCACGTGCTTTTGACACAGTCTGGCACCCTGCCCTACTCACCAAACTCTCTTCCCATGGTATTCAAGGTCATCTCCACTCATGGCTCGCAGACTTCCTCTCCTGTCGCAGTCAACGTGTGGCCCTAAATGGAGTTCTTTCATCCCCTCTTCCTGTGTAGGCTGGAGTTCCTCAAGGTAGCGTTCTGGGCCCTGTTCTTTTTCTGGTTTTCATCAATGATCTCTCGGACTCTCTGGAAAATCCTCTATTTCTCTTTGCCGACGACTCCACCCTCTGCCGTACCATCTGTCATCCCTCAGACCGGCAAGCAGCAGCTTCTTCGCTCACTGCAGATCTGGATAAAATCACAAACTGGTCCAACACGTGGAACATGTCTTTCAATCCAGACAAATCTCACACTCTCACTATGTCTCTTCGAAAGGACCATTTACAACCCCCCCCCCCCCCATCCACTTTCTCAACAATCCTCTGGAAGAAGACTTTTCTTTCAAGCTTCTGGGTCTCACTATCTGCCATGACCTTTCCTGGGAAAGTCACATTTCCAACCTCACCTCAAAAGCCAGTCGCCGACTGGGAATCCTCCGTCGTGCAAAGTCCTTCCTCAGCCCTCTTGAGCTCCTGACCACTTACAAAGCTTTTGTCCGTAGCCTGATGGAGTACTGCTCTCCCCTCTGGGCTGGTGATCCTGCCTCCCACCTTTCTCGGCTTCACACTGTCGAAACCAGGGCATTTAAGATCATTGGCATCTCCCGCAATGAAGCTGAGTCTTTGGGCCTCTCACTCAATCACCGCAGGTTGGTCGGTGGTCTTTCTGTCTTCTACCGACTCCTCTCCAGCCTTGCCCCCCCTGCTTTCTCTGCGATTTGTCCCCACCATATTTCCACAGGGCGCTCAAGGTCCGCCAACAACCCCCTTCTGATAAAACTACCAAAATCACGAATCACTGCTCATCTTCACTCTTTCATTCCTCTTTTTTCCCGCCTTTGGAATAAACTTCCTCACTCTATTCTTTCCCATTCTTCCCTCCAGGCTTTCAAAACAGCTGTTCACCACCACCTCTTATCTTCCCCCATCCAAATCCTCGATCTTTTCTATCCCCGATAATCCACCCAAGCCCACTTCCTTCAATTTTCCTGCTTTCCTTCCTGAAAGTCCCTGTAATGTCCATCTTCTCTTCGCCATGTTCCCCGTCCCATCCCCATCCCTCTCCCTTCAACAGTTCACCAAATGTGTCTGTTCCACACTGTTTTGTCCCTTCCACTCCCACCCCTCTTGTCTCATGCCTCCTTGCTGTGAGTTGTGTGTTAGCTCTCATACGAGCCTCGACCAAGGTATACAAAAAAAAAGGGCTAGTGGAGGACTGATCTTCCAAGGGCTAGTGGAGAGCTGATCTTCCAAGGGCTAGTGGAGAGCTGATCTTCCAAGGGCTAGTGGAGAGCTGATCTTCCACGGGCTAGTGGAGAGCTGATCTTCCAAGGGCTAATGGAGAGCTGATCTTCCAAGGGCTAGTGGAGGGCTGATCTTCCAAGGGCTAGTGGAGGGCTGATCTTCCAAGGGCTAGTGGAGGGCTGATCTTCCAAGGGCTAGTGGAGAGCTGATCTTCCAAGGGCTAGTGGAGAGCTGATCTTCCAAGGGCTAATGGAGAGCTGATCTTCCAAGGGCTAGTGGAGGGCTGATCTTCCAAGGGCTAGTGGAGGGCTGATCTTCCAAGGGCTAGTGGAGAGCTGATCTTCCAAGGGCTAATGGAGAGCTGATCTTCCAAGGGCTAGTGGAGGGCTGTCCTTTCTCGCAACTGCTGTGGGTTACTCAATAAAGGGTACAGGGTCAGGAAGGAGTTCAGGTACATTGATGGGTGAAAAGCTTTCATGAGGAAACATGCAGGTGGTGTTGATACAGGAGTGGGTGACAAAGGTACTTGAGCCGGTTCAATGTTTGGTTCCCCATGACGTAACCTGAGTTGGTGAACATGTTTACGTATGCATCTCCCATCACACAACTTCACAAGAAACATCATTTCACCAACGTTGTCAATAATGATGCCAGATAACCACTTGGTTCCATATCCAGAGTTCAACACGTACACAGGATCATTGATCGAGAAGTTGCGGTTTACAGACGTTTGGTCGTGATTACGTTTCTGTTGATACTTGTTATTCTCGACCTGGACCGTTACGTCCTGGTGCACTAATGATAACCGTGTTGTTAATTCACGACCCATCAGAAGCTTGGCAGGTGAGCGACCGGTGGTTTGACGTGGTCTGGTGTGGTCGTTGAGCAACACACAAGCTAGATGAGATTGAATGGACCATTCTTGATGATCTGAACAGCACGTTCGGCTTGACCATGACTGGCAGGTTTGTAGGGGGCACATGTGTAGTGATGCCATTCATTTTACAAAAGTTCTGAAACGCTGAACTCGAAAATGACGATCCATTATCTGATACAATGGAGTTCGGAATACTATGTTGTGTGAACATGGTACGTAGAGCTTCAAGTGTTACAGCAGAGGATGAGGATGGCACCACGAGAGCTTCAATCCATTTGGAGTGGGCATCAATTACGATAAGGAAGAGCTTCCCTTGAAATGGACCAACATGGTCGGTGTAGTCTGGACCATGGCTTTCGTGGCCACGGCCACATGGACAATGGAGACTGTGGCGGTGTCTTGGCATGGGCTTGACAAGTGTAACAATAGCGTGCACTGGACTCGATGTCACTGTCCAAACCAGGCCACCAAACATGGGCTCGGACAACCGTCTTCATGGTGACTATGTCTGGATGAGCATCGTGGAGTTCACTGATAACACTGGTCTGCATCATTTCAGAGGTCTAGGTTTTCTCAACGGTCCTTATATGTTTTTTGCATGCTGAATTTAGACATGTATCTCATTTCGCTCAATCAGGTAAAGTTTTTATGCTATCTCAATTTTAAAGAAAAAAATAATCAAAATTTTTGTTTTTTAATTAGCATTTTTTATTACATTGACAGAAAATGTAAAAACTATACATAAAATGATGCACAAGTACCGTTAATGTGAAATTCAACATTAAAAAGACGAAGGAAAACAATTAATGCGGAATAAATGGCTTTCGCAGATTTTCGTCTGTGTTTCGCATCGGTAACATCTCTCTTGAGGCACCAACAGTAGTCTACAAGCATGTTGACATCCCATCGGCCCTGGTACCTCTCTTCCATCACTCGAATATCCTGGTGAAACCGTTCTCCTTGCTCCTCGCTGACATCACCACAGTTTTCCAGAAAGTAGTCTAAATGAGAGCTGAGAAAATGCATCTTTATGGACACGCATGTACCAAGAGCCTGGAAGCTCTGCAGGAGCCCTTCCGCAACACATTCATAGTCTGGACTTCGGTGATTGCCCAGAAAGTTCGTCACAATGGATTTTAATGACTGCCAGGCATTCCTCTCATTGCTCTCGATACTTTCGTCGAATTTAGGATCTTTCATAAGCTCCCTGATCTGAGGGCCATCAAAAATGCCTCGCTTTCAGTTTGGCCTCACTTGCGCGAGGAAATTTCTTGTTCAGGAAAGCAAAAGCTCGACCTTCTTTGTTCAGTGCTTTGACAAAATTCTTCATAAGTCCGAGCTTGATGTGTAGTGGCGGAAGTAGAATCTTCTGAGGATTCACAAGAGCATGTGACACAACGTTGTGGGAACCTGGTTCCAGGCCAGATCTTTTTGGCCAGTTGCGTTGTACATAGTGCTGCTAGTCTGCTCGGCTTTCCCACATACAGAGAAAGCAGGGGTATTTGGTGTAGCCGCCTTGTAGACCCAGCACCATGGACACAACTTATAAATAATAAAGAACACATATATTTGTGTTAAAATTTGTTATTCCAGTTTATTAAAAATATATATTTTAATCCATGTTAAGAATATTTCAATAAATAAAGTAGAAAAATAGATGTAACTAGGTTGACACCAACATACCTTTAGGTCTCCGCAAATCATCCAATTGTGATCTTTGTACTTCAAAGCAGTTAAGGCCCGGTCACACCTTGACGTTTTAGCCAGCGATGGCAACGTATTAAAATGTATCTAAAACGCTGGCTTACGTTGAACTTTTGATGTTTTTTTTTAAAGATTCGGACGTATTCATAGCGACTTGGTCTTATGTATAACGCATTGGTAACAGACACAGAACGTTTCGTTGTGTTATAGATAACTTATACCAATGAATGCTGAACCTGTTGTCGGCCTACACAACCGATGCCCAACGATAGTCTAACTTAGGCATAGCGCGTTGCACGCATCGCCGACGATGTCGTGACGTAGCCTATTAAAAGGCTGACGCACAACGATTCGAATCATAACTGCCGTAGAAATGGAAGTGACAACATCGCGGTCACACCTTGGCGATCTTGCCAGCGTATGCCGACCTAAGAAAAATGTGTCTAAAACGTTGGGGCACGTCAAATACGTATGAGTAAGTTTGGTATACGTGAGTAGAACGCTAAAGTACGCTATCATACGTCGTAGTAAGTAGAGTACGTCAAGAAATTTTAAACATGTTCAAAATTTTACGACGTACTCGGCGTATGACACACGTTCCGCATGCGATGGGGATAAGTTTTACACACGATATGTGGACGCTTACACACGTCCACAAACGCTACTTATAAGCTACTCATAAGTTGAAACACGTCGCGGTAATGTCTTTTTTACGCGAAACTTATTTCTAACTTATGTTTGACGTGCTTTGAACCAATTCTTTACGTAGTCCCAACACACATCGACGTATGTAGACGTATTCCAATGACGTCTTCCGGTCGACAAAAAAAATAAATGAACGTGTTTCTAGCTTACAACTGCCATATAAAGACGTGTTCCCAGCGGTTTTGGGAATTGGTATTGTTGTGGTTGACCAAATTCGCAAACCACCATTCAGGTCCCTTAGGTGAGATATCTCGGTAAGTATATGTGTAGTTAGGCCCAAACCCGTTGTCTAGAGGGAATAAATGTCATTCATGCGGGCTGCGACTCTTCAGGATAGCCGTTTTTCTTTTACTATCTTTATTTTGGACCAGCCGCCATTATTACCACCACCAACCACGTCTCAACAGCGATCACACAACAACCACCAACCACAACGCGGCCATCACAACAACAACCACCAACCACAACGCCGCTTCACCACAATCGCCACGACCTTTACCGTCACAACTCGCCACCATCGCATCACCGTCATCTCGCGCCACTCGTGGGCACCGATGCTGGACTCGTGCGGAGCGCGCACCGAGCAGCGTGTTCAAAAATATCACGGACTTTCCGCAGAAAAACGGATCAAAAACGACTCACGCCCACTTTTGTTCCGTCCAATCGGTGAGCGAGGGGAGATTTGGCCCCGCCTCCAGGGCGTTGGAGGGCGGTCGCTATATGCAAATTCATGGATCAAAAAGCATTCACGCCCACTTTTCCTCGGGCCAATGGGGAGCCAGGTGAAGGGTCGGAGGCAAAGGGTCAAGGGTGAAAGAGCGAAGCCACGGGGCTTATATAAACGACTGCGTTCGTCAGAAGAGGCAGTTCGCAGTTGGGAGTTCGCGGAGCCAGTGAAGAGTTGGGACGAGTCAAGAGAGGAGACGGAGAGGGCGATCGGACGAAGCTGTGGAGAGGCGGCGGCGGCGAAGGCGGTTGAGGGGGTGCTCGCGTCGGATTCGGGGAACTGCGGAGGGAGAGGCCGGCGGCGCGACCGAGGTCGTGGTGGAGACGCTCGTCGCGGGACCCGAGATTTTGTGAAATCCTCCTTTCCCCGAGCATCAGCAACCCCCTCCTGTTTCCCCCCGCGCTGAGATAGTGCGACAAAAGGGGACCCCTTCCCACCCCCTACCAGACACTGTCCGCGAGGCCCGCGGAGTTGAGGCACCACCGCCACTTCGCGTCTCATCATCAGACGGGTAGGCCCGACACGGTCTCGGCCCAGGCCCGCCTACCTCCCTCATCCTGGAGGGTGGTTCTCTTTTCTTTTGCTTTGGGAATATGTGTTGTCGGCGCCGTCTGTGAAGTAAAATTGTATAAGTGTTGCCGAGTGCCCGGTCGTCGGATAGATCTGCATTGTTGCATTTGCTTTTTGTCTTCTTCTTTTACATGTGCTTTTGGTGGAATTGTATATGTGTGCTTTCCGTTCATCGCGAAATAAATGTGCTTATTGTTGAACTGTTTTCCCGCTTCGCTTCGTCATTTCTTTCATTGAATCCCCATCTTGCTTCACGTAAAGGGTTGGTCGTGGGCTAAGACGCCCGATAATTAATCGAACCGTCGAGGCCGACGAATAACACCGCTCGGTTATCCCGATAGTACGGAACGGGTCGCTTAAGTGGCCCGTGTCCGAAGTCGACCTGCGGCGAGGTGCGATCGCCCTGTCTACCCTTCGTGTGGGTACTTAGGTAGGTCGAATTTGGCGAGCAACCCTATCCCACGCGGGGGCCGATTGGCTCGATCGCGGTGAGACCGAAAGGTCCACCCGTGACTGGTTCCCGGCGTTAGTCCGAGAGGGTCACGACTGGATTGTCCGTCCGGTGGGCGACGTGCCGCGATTCGAGTTACGTGGCCGTTCGCATGCCGGCGGGCGCGAATCCGCAACGCTGGTGTCAGGTCGTGCGATATAAACCCATCGCCCTCCTCGCGGCACTGGTATCGGAGAACGGGAAAACGGGCTCTCCTGTCTCCGGCTAAATTCACGGGAATCGGTCCAGGGGTGAGAGAAGCGACCCCCGATTCCCTCCAAATTACGAGCGAGCTAAATTTACCCTTTAAGAGAAGCAAGATGGCGTCTCAAGGCGAGCGGGAGCCGGGGGTATTAGAAATGGATGTAGAATGTGTAGAATCCATGGCTCAGGATGAAATCCCCGTGCAGGAAATGTTAATTGTACAGGAAAACGAACTCGCCCAACTGAACCCAGAGCCCGAAATAGGTGCGGCAGCGGCCGCGGTGTATGACACCTCCCCTTCCCCTCTCCACCAAAACCCCCCAACCCCTGCCGAAACGGCTCACCCAAGCGCACCCGACATGGCCCAGCTATTCACCATGCTGGCAAAAATGTATGCGGAAATGACAGCGAACATGATCAAGCAAATGAACGAAAAGATGGATACATACACAAATGAAATGAAAAACGAAATGAAAGGCATGAACGAAAAGATGGATACAAACACGAATGAAATGAAAAACGAAATGAAAGGCATGAACAAGCAAATGAAGGAAGAAACTAAAAAGCTCCGGGGTGAGACGCAGAATATGGGCCGATGCCTGCAGGCGGGCATGAAGGCCGTTAGCAGGGAACTTAAAATGGCGACTCCACGTGTAGGAACGAACGAGCTGGAAGGGGGTGCAGCGGCTGTCGGGCCCGCGGTGGAGGCGGGTAAGGAAAAAGTAATTCGGGAGACAAGAGACGAGGTGAAAGTAATTGCGAGGGAGAGAAAAGAACAATTAATACGGAAAGCAAGGATGAGGTACGCGGAGATCGTGAAAGAGCAAGGAGTGAAAAACAGGGAAGGACGGGAGCGACTTAAAGAGAAAGCAAGGTTGACCAAAGTAAAGATAAGGGAAAGACGCCAGAAAGAAGCGGAGACTAATAGACAGGAGGGGACAACAGAAACTTATAAATGTATAGAGACACGGGAGACAGAAAAAATAGAGGAGAGACTGCATGAATTGGACAAGGTTAGAGACGAACACACGCACACAGAGGTAGTGGAGGACGATGAGGTTGAGCTGGCGGACCGTGCAGGGACCCGGTGCGAGCAGCGGGATGGCCTCCTCCAGGAACGAGGGGAGGGAGTATGCCCCCTTGAGGCGAGTCACGACCAGGTGAGTTCGGTCGTGCTTTGCGAGGTTGAGGGGACGGGTGCTGTGGACAGGTGCACGGAGAGCTTGGGGGGTATAGAGGCCCCGGAGACCCTTGTGGGGACACAAATCCCCAGTGTGGTTGTCCCTGTGTGTGTGGTGCAAGGTGTGAGTGAGGCCGTGTGTGTGGATGAAACGGCCAGTGTGGATGAGGCACCGCGGGTGAGTGCCCCCGCGTGTGTGGGTGAGGCACCGTGTGTGAGTGAGGCCGTGTGTGTGGATGAAACGGCCAGTGTGGATGAGGCACCGCGGGTGAGTGCCCCCGTGTGTGTGAGTGAGGCACGGTGTATGAGTGAGGCACGAGTGAGTGAAAGGCCGCCAGTGAGGGGAGCCACGTGTGCAAGGGTAATGGCATGCGTGAGTGAACGGCCGAGTGCAAGGGAGACCGTGTGTGTGAGAGAGCGGTATGTGAGGGAGATGTCGGTTGGCATGCGGGAGCACGCAGCCGCGTCTCCCGGTGTGAATGTAATGGTATGGAGTGTGAGCGTCGTAACACGCAGGTGTGCGTGGGTCGAACGGCGACGACGACGGCGACATGTAAGGAAAGAAAGCCGAGTAGCGGCTGTAGCTGTTTCGGGGACCGTGCCGGGTTCACCCAGCAGTGAGCACGAGGTCCGTGCTGTGCAACGCACTAGACCCCCACGTGCTCGCTTGCGAGAGTGAAGTCCCGGTCCGGAAACGCACGCGGTGGATTTGCCGATCCCGCGGACGGACAAAGTTTAGGCAGGATTACGGATTTGGACCGGACGGGTTCTCCACGCGATCGTGTGTGTTAAGCTCCAACGGGCAAAGCACATGTGTTCGCGTGGGGAACCCCTCGAGACGTGGGGCTTGTGTTTTTTTTTATGCGCACGGTGACGCCATGGCTGCACGTGGGGTTGGAATCCGGCAGGAGGGGTATCCCTGCCGGATGGTACCGTCCAGGGAGGGACGAGGTACACGTGCAGCTGCATGACGTCACGGGCAGGTGTAAAGTGCGCGAGCTCTGAGTTGCCACGCTGGTGCTGCGCATGAAAAAGAAAAAAAAAAAAAAAGCAAGCCTCACTTTCGGGTGCACAGGATTCCTGGGCAAGGGGTGGAAGACCCCCTTGACCTGGGCACAGGATGGAAACTAGTTAGGGGGAAGGGTTAGCTTAGTTCGACCGACTTCATGGGGCAGGGGTAAGTCCTCATGGAGTCCGTGGAATGGATTAGTTAGAGGGATTGTAGCCAGATTTAGGTTGGGAAATAAAATGGAAATGATTAATGGGATTATTTGAAGACAGCGACAGACTTGTGGATGTGTAGTGGGGACGTAGGTTAGCTACGTAGGTTAAAAGGAACGTGCTATAGTTTAAGGGACGACATGGGAGCACGAGTTAGTTAGGGGATGTAGTTAGAAGGATGGCAGAGTTCAGTGGTGTGTGTGTTGAAGAGTTGGTGAGTGAAGTGGAAGCATGTGCTTGTTGAGTGAGTGAGGCCAGCGGGTCTGTGTGAGTGGAGCGAATGGGGACTGCATGGTGCGATGAGTGATTGGGAGGAGGAGTGACTCCCGCCCAAGAGACCCCGGGGTCAGAGTAAAGTGAGTTAGCTGGGTTAGTCAAATTAACAAAAATGGAGGTTGTTTTGTTGTTGGTGGGTGTGTAGGCTCGAAACCCGTTTGGAGGGGTGCAGGAGCCCTGTTGACGGGCTGGGAGCGTGGCTGCGAAAAGTGAGTATCGCTGAGTGGGTACCCCGGGCACCAGGCTAGTCGGCCGTGGTAGGCCAAGGGCCCATGGGGGGCCGGGATAGTGTAGTGGGCACGGGTGCGCCTGCTTGGTGCGGGGGCCCGGGGCGCCATTAGCCGCGTGGGCAGTGTTGTGGGCACGGGTGACCCTCGGAAAGGGGCCTGGGAAGCCAGCCTGCCACGTGTGCGTTTCAGGGGAGGTGCCATGGGGGGCACTCCCCGGTGTTAGGGAGCTGGTAGGCTCGGAGGCAGTGTAGTGCCCGGGGGTGCCATAGCGGGAGATTCGGCAGAGGGTCGTGCCTGCCAAAGGGAGCCACGTGTCCCAGCCATGAGACCGTGTGAGGGCACGGAGAGAAAATTGGGGGGCGAGGCCCGAAATTGTGAGGACACCAACACAGGCGACGGGAATCTGGGTTGTTAGAACCAATAGTTTAAGCGAGAGGCGCTTGTTGAAAGCCCCGGGGTAGTTTAACAGTTAATGGTTAGGGTAGATTAGGAAGTGTACCCCTCCGCACCATCCATCCCCTCACTCTCATTGTGGGCTGCTGGACCCACTTTGGGTTAGATCGCTGAAGTCTGGGGAGGCCATTCTGAGGCTTGAGTTGGGCCTTGACACAGGACGTTAGCTCTCCCTTACTCCCCTCCGGGAAGGGAACGTAGGGGTTGGGAGTAGGCTAGGTGACAGGATAGGTTAGCCAAACAAGGACAGTAAAGGGGGTTAGGGGACGATTTATAGTGGGGAAGTAAAAAAATAAATAAATAAATAAATAAATAATAAAAAAAATAAGTTGGGGCTAAATTGGGGTTTGACAAATTAAGGGAGTGGGTATGTACAGTGACAGGCAAAGGCGATAGGTGGGAGGGAGACAGGTAGGTAGGTCCGAGCCCGCCTTCCAAGTGGCCAGCACCACCGCACTCCCTCCACCAACCTCCACTGAACGGCAAAGGCTGGCCAGCTTCATCTGCTGGCTGTTTTTCTTCAAGGCCTGTGCCGGCCCACTTCATCGGCAGCTGTTGTGTTGCTGCAAGGCAGAGGCCGGCCAACTTCATCGGCAGCTGTTGTTTTGCTGCGAGGCCTGTGCCGGCTGGATCGTCTGCAGCTGCTGTGCTGCAAGGCCTGTGCCGGCCCACTTCATCTGCCGGCTGGCTGTTTTTCTTCAAGGCCTGTGCCGGCCAGTTCATCTGCCGGCTGTGTTTGCCTGCACCGGCCAGTTCATCTGCGGGCTGTGTTTGCCTGCTGCCTTTGCCATGCCATGCCCACTGCCCCTGTTCACCAGCCCCGTTCAATTTTTGCTTTGCCCCCCCCCCCGTTCATTTCCATGTGCGCCAGGATCCGCAAGGCAACAGTTTGCAAGCTGCGAGAACTGCCCTGTTGGCAGCTACAACACGGGCCTGCAGTGGCGGCCCATGCACCGTGTTTGTGTCCATCCATCCATTCGTTGTGTTCATTGCGTGTGCCACTTGAGCTGGCACGGAGACTACGTTTGTGCAGCCCATGCACCGTTGTGGTTCACTGCGTTCAGTTCAAAAGGGAAGGCCTTGGACTGCGTGTGAGCAGCCAGCCACGTTCCCTGTCACCTGCATTGTTTTGAGCCAGAGACTGCATGCGAGCAGCCTGGCTCCCTGCTAACTGCTTTTCTTTTGCAGAGTTCATTGATCCTGGGCCATGGTTTAGTGTAAAATTTGTAAGTTAAGGTTAAGATGTACTGTAAATATGAGTGCGCCCCCGGCATGTTTGTCCTTGCGCCGGCAATTTTATTTAAGTCGTCCGTGTGAGTGAGTTTGTTTAGGTAGTTACGCAGCCCTCAGGTTATTTATTTTGGGGACACGAATACCATGAATGTCGCACTCAGGGATCCGTAGGTAAAATGTACTAGGGGAAAACTACACATGATGGCACACGAAAATTTGACGACTCGGGACGAGTCAGTAAAAAGGGGAGGGGGTAGTGTTGTGGTTGACCAAATTCGCAAACCACCATTCAGGTCCCTTAGGTGAGATATCTCGGTAAGTATATGTGTAGTTAGGCCCAAACACGTTGTCTAGAGGGAATGAATGTCATTCATGTGGGCTGCGACTCTTCAGGATAGCCGTTTTTCTTTTACTATCTTTATTTTGGACCAGCCGCCATTATTACCACCACCAACCACGTCTCAACAGCCATCACACAACAACCACCAACTACAACGCGGCCATCACAACAACAACCACCAACCACAACGCCGCTTCACCACAACCGCCACGACCTTTACCGTCACAACTCGCCACCATCGCATCACCGTCATCTCGCACCACTCGGCACCGATGCTGGACTCGTGCGGAGCGCGCACCGAGCAGCGTGTTCAAAAACATCACGGACTTTCCGCAGAAAAACGGATCAAAAACGACTCACGCCCACTTTTGTTCCGTCCAATCGGTGAGCGAGGGGAGATTTGGCCCCGCCTCCAGGGCGTTGGAGGGCGGTCGCTATATGCAAATTCATGGATCAAAAAGCATTCACGCCCACTTTTCCTCGGGCCAATGGGGAGCCAGGTGAAGGGTCGGAGGCAAAGGGTCAAGGGTGAAAGAGCGAAGCCACGGGGCTTATATAAACGACTGCGTTCGTCAGAAGAGGCAGTTCGCAGTTGGGAGTTCGCGGAGCCAGTGAAGAGTTGGGACGAGTCAAGAGAGGAGACGGAGAGGGCGATCGGACGAAGCTGTGGAGAGGCGAAGGCGGTTGAGGGGGTGCTCGCGTCGGATTCGGGGAACTGCGGAGGGAGAGGCCGGCGGCGCGACCGAGGTCGTGGTGGAGACGCTCGTCGCGGGACCCGAGATTTTGTGAAATCCTCCTTTCCCCGAGCATCAGCAACCCCCTCCTGTTTCCCCCCGCGCTGAGATAGTGCGACAAAAGGGGGCCCCCTTCCCACCCCCTACCAGACACTGTCCGCGAGGCCCGCGGAGTTGAGGCACCACCGCCACGTCGCGTCTCATCATCAGACGGGTAGGCCCGACACGGTCTCGGCCCCAGGCCCGCCTACCCCCCTCATCCTGGAGGGTGGTTCTCTTTTCTTTTGCTTTGGGAATATGTGTTGTCGGCGCCGTCTGTGAAGTAAAATTGTATAAGTGTTGCCGAGTGCCCGGTAGTCGGATAGATCTGCATTGTTGCATTTGCTTTTTGTCTTCTTCTTTTACATGTGCTTTTGGTGGAATTGTATATGTGTGCTTTCCGTTCATCGTGAAATAAATGTGCTTATTGTTGAACTGTTTTCCCGCTTCGCTTCGTCATTTCTTTCATTGAATCCCCATCTTGCTTCACGTAAAGGGTTGGTCGTGGGCTAAGACGCCCGATAATTAATCGAACCGTCGAGGCCGACGAATAACACCGCTCGGTTATCCCGATAGTACGGAACGGGTCGCTTAAGTGGCCCGTGTCCGAAGTCGACCTGCGGCGAGGTACGATCGCCTGGTCTACCCTCCGTGTGGGTACTTAGGTAGGTCGAATTTGGCGAGCAACCCTATCCCACGCGGGGGCCGATTGGCTCGATCGCGGTGAGACCGAAAGGTCCACCCGTGACTGGTTCCCGGCGTTAGTCCGAGAGGGTCATGACTGGATTGTCCGTCCGGTGGGCGACGTGCCGCGATTCGAGTTACGTGGCCGTTCGCACGCCGGCGGGCGCGAATCCGCAACAGTATATAAAAATGCTGCTCATAAAAGGGGAACCCAACAGTGTTTTCGCGTCCTTTTTGAGTCGATGTCCATGTCAGCAGTAACAGTATCAGTATCAGTATTAGTATTAGTATTAGTAGTAGTAGTAGTTTGTTCATGTTGGCAGTAGTAGGTGAGTGTGAGGGGGAGGGGGTGGGTTATGATGGATCGTCCTTGCGTCCGCGTGTCCACGGGTAGGAGGCATCTTTTCACCATTGTTCGAAGTTCTTCGCGGCTAATTTTTTATGGGGCTTTTTCAACAATGAGCTATGGCTTGTTTTTACGATTTAGGTCTATTCATAACGGGTTGGATAAATGCACAATGAACTAATAATGTGCATAGAGCGCTTTGATTACTTATAGATACGATATACCAATGAATAATTATCGTGAAGCCGGCGTTCACAAACTATGCCCAACGATAGCCTAACTTATCCATATCGTGCGGCAGTTTATCTTTGCCGGTGACGTAGGTTTTGCTATTCATAGGCTGCCACTCAACGATTTAAATGGCTGCATCTCCACTATTGAAAGTTAACGCTTGCGCTCAACAATTGGATTTTTTTTACACTCAATGACTTTTAAACGGTACCACTCAGCTATTTTCATTGTTTACAATGAACGATTTAAATTGCTGTCACTCGCCTTTGTTTTTTGACGCTGGGGTTTGGAAATTTGAAGCGTTTCTTCTGAACGTGTTAAAACGCTCAAACTCGACTATTTCAAATAGACGCTGCCGATGGACAATTGGAATCATAGCCAAGCTAGACATCGAAGTGTGAACATCTTCGTCATGCCGAAGAAAAGTTTGAAGAATGCTGCAAATAAGTGTCCTGGCCGTGGCCGTGGACGCTGACGCAAGGACGATCCATTATACCGACGTCTTTCAGCCTATGAGTAACTTAAAAGTAACGTCTGTCGACGTGTGGCAACGATCGCGTAACGTGCCAACAACACGTTAATCATAGGTTAGAAATAAGTTTCGGGTACGCTAAACATTACCTCGGCGTGTCTCAACTTATGATTAACTTACAAGTAGCATGTGTTGACGTCTGTCAACGATCACAGACCGTGCATACAACTTGTGGCCAGCGTAGCGGAACGTGTGAGTCATACGCCGGCACACGTCGTGAAATTTCAAGCATGAAAAAATTTGAGGACAACCAAAAAGTACAACGTTTAAAGCCAGCGTACAACGACGTATGGCAGTGTTTTTCAGCGTGCTCTCAATGTTATCAAAACTTACCCATAACGTATTCAACGTGTGCCAGCGTTTTAGAAAAAAAATCAAAAATCGGCATACGTTGGCTAAAACGTCAAGGTGTGACCGGGCCTTTAGCAAATGCTCCATGTTACTATAGTTCTCAGTCATCTGTACCGAGTGACCCACCGGACCAGACGCGATCTTGTTGCCATTGAAGAGTAGTACTGCTTTCAAGCTTCTACCTGAGGAGTCGATGAAGAGCCGCCATTCTGTAGGATCATACAGTAAACCCATAGCTGCAATGATGCCGGTGGTGTTGCTACAGTAAACCAGAGAAACTTCATCATCCGAACTAAAATATTCTCGAAACTCTTGTTCACGGCTGCGGTACCAGGAGAATGTAGTTTCAGGAGCTAACAAACAATTTTCACGAAGTCGTGACCCTAGCAACTGAGCAGATTCTTTTGACAAACACAAATCTCGTGTCAAATCGTTCAACTCCGCTTGGCGAAAGAGTTTGGGTTGACTTGTCTCGCCCGTAGGTTGATATGTACCAGATGTGTCACCATCTTCCATTTGTTCATCGGAATCGGACGCCGAATGTTCTCAATTTTTGGGCGGTGCTGGAATTGGAATTCCTGGTCCATGAGGCACTGGTTTTATGGCGGATGGCATCTCTGGATACTTTAAGTGTTGCTTGTTTTTTCGATTTATACCTAAAATGAAAGAGATAGACATACCATCAAGGGGGTGACATGATATATAAAGTTAAACGATTTAGAATGTTTGGGATTTTATTAAACATAAAGTTAAACTCAAACAAAATTGATAAACTCACCTTGTAGGTTTGTCATACAGAAATAACAGCCATTAGTATATTATTAGCACAAGCAATACAGAAATAACAATAACAGTCAAAATTATAGTTTTCCTGTACCGTTTAGGCTGAATCATCACTCAGCTACCCCAAAGCAGGCAGTCTGCATCAATAGGGAGCACATCCTTCCGGATGAGGTACGGTTTCACCCCTTCCGGAAGTGATGCCCAATCACCTGACATAACACAGCGTTAAATTTGTGACAAATCTGGATTGCTATTGATAGCACAAGCAATCTGCTCTGCGGTTAGAGGCGCCTCATCGTGAATGACGTTAGCCATGAGATGAATGATATCGTCAGATTGTGGAGGCTCTGGGATGGTTATGGGAATTGGCAAGCGACTGAGCGCATCAGCACAGTACATTTCCTTACCCGGGTGGTAAACCAATGAATCGTCATAACCAGCAAGGGTCAATGCCCAACGTTGTACACGACCTGATGATGTGGGCAGAATGGCTCTGGTTTCTCCCAGGAGACCTAACAAGGGTATGTGATCAGTCTCAATGTAACATGTCTTCCAAAGACATATTGGTGCATCTTTAAGGTGCCGTAGACATACACAAACGCCTCTTGTTCTACTTTAGCATCGCGACGTTCAGTGTCAGATAGGGTTCGTGATGCATACGCAACAGGCTGGGGTATACCGGTTCCACTTGTTAGCAACAACGCACACCTAATGCCATATGAAGAGCTATCGCAACTGAGAATAAGTTCCTTGGATGGGTCGTAATGGACAAGTAACGGCGAGGAGGACAGCATGGTTTTAGTGGCCTTGAACGCTCTTGTTTGGGCAGCTTCCTATTTCCAGAAAACGCCTTTCCTGAAGAGAAGATGCAGAGGCTCGACGGTTGTGCTTAGTTGAGGCAGGAAATTACCAAAGTTGGTCAACATACCCAGGAATGCACGAGGTTCTTAAATGTTTTGTGGCATTGGTGCATTTGCAATTGCTTCAAATTTGCTCGGAGAGGGCAAAATGCCTTGGCAGGAGATTTGATGACCCAGGTGTTCAACTTCACCTGCAATAAAGATACACTTCTCATGCTTTCAGTGTAACCCAACTTCTGACAGCCGATTGAGGACTTCATTTAGGTTCTCGAGGTGTCCATGTTGTGACTTGCCAGTCACTAGTATGTCATCCTGGAATAAGACTGTCTTTGGTGCAGTTTTCAATAATGTCTCCATCTTGTGTTGGAAGATTGGTGCAGCAGAGCGTATGCCAAATGGGCATCTATTATACATGTAGAGTCCTCGATGAGTGTTGATGCATGGATTGGGCTTGGAATCATCATCCAGTTCCATTTGAGCAAAGGCATTGGTCAAGTCAAGCTTAGTGAATGTCTGGCCACCCATGAGAGTGGCATTTTCAGAGATACAGAGGTCAAAAGTTTTTTTCTATTTTTCCAACATGGCTGCCACACCACGTGACCCATGACGTCATAATTATAATTAAAACATGATACATGAATAGTCGCTCCTATGGTGAAAATTTGTTAGATTTGTTAAATTTGTTAGAAAAATACTAAAGATCTGTGCAGACAAACAAACCGACAAACAAACAAACAGACAAACAAACAAGCAAACAAACAGGCAGACAAAAAAAAAGACATCGTGCAGAGCACAATACTTACAAAATCCAC
Source organism: Eptatretus burgeri (assembly GCF_056783735.1). Classification (NCBI taxonomy): domain Eukaryota; kingdom Metazoa; phylum Chordata; class Myxini; order Myxiniformes; family Myxinidae; genus Eptatretus; species Eptatretus burgeri. The sequence goes on from NC_140974.1 coordinate 56,088,303, forward strand.
TCCCCTCTCCAAAGGTTGCCAGGGATGCATCAAATTGTGCATTTCATTATATTAAAATTGACAAACTTAATCAAAGATCAAGTCAATCGGATGAAAATTGATTATTTTGTCAGATTAAAATTGATGATTTTAGAAGTTTGGCCTTAAGTTGACTTTTTCCCTTTTGACCTCAAAAATAGTTGGTTTCCCAATTCAGTGACACAATATGCAAATCCTGTTCAACTTTCAAGTTCATAGGATGTAAAGTGATTATTTTTTGTTTGAAAATTGATGATTTTAGAAGTTTGACCTTCATTTGAACTTTGAGCTTTTGATCTCAAAAATAGTTGGTTTCCCAATTCAGTTATTCACTCTGCAATTTCTGTTTAACTCTCAAGTCAATCAGATGAAAATTGACAATTTTTCAATAAATAATTGATGATTTTAGACGTTTGACCTTGAGTTGACTTTTGCCCTTTTGACCTTAAAAATAGTTGCTTTCCCAATTCAGTGATGCAATATGCAAATATTTTTTCAAATTTGAAGTCAATCAGATGAAAAATGACGATTTTAGAAATCACACCTCAAGATGACCTTTGACCTTTGACCTCAAAATCAATAGGCTTCTCAGGTGGGACTTACTCTTCAACTTGGTAAAGTTTCATAACGACTGGTTTACAATTCTTACCTGTCGGCGATTGACAAACAGACAGAATATCGAAATTGACTGACCAATATACTTGAAAAATCTTCGATTTTGCAAGTAACAGACAAACAAACAAACGAGAAGATGTCATGCAGAGCACGACACTTGCAAAATCCATAAAACAAATTTGACCTCAAAAATAATTAATTGGTGGTTGAATTCAGTGACCAAACATCCAACTCCTCTTCAAATTTCAAGTCAATCGGATGAAAATTGACAATTTTCGAAATCCGGCCTATGTTGTCCTTTTGGTCCATGTTGACCTCAAAAATAATTGGTTGGTTGAATTCAGTGACCTGAAATATAAATCCTCTTCAAATTTCAAATCAATTGGATGAAAATTGAGGATTTTAGAAATCTCACCTAAGTTGTTGACCTTTGACCTATGTTGCCCTTTTGACCTTTTGACCTCAAAAACAAAAGGCTTCTTGCTTTTGACAAACTCTACCATGTGGTGAAGTTTCGTGAAGATCAGTTTAAAATTGTGACCTGAAGGCGATTGACAAACAAACAGACAGACAGATAGAATAACAAAATCGACTGACCAAAATACTCGAAAAATCTTCGATTTTGCAAGTAACAAGAAGACGTTGTGCAGAACACGATACTTGCAAAATCCATAGAACAAATTTGATCTCAAAAATAATTAATTGGTGGTTAAATTCAATGACCAAATGTGCAACTCCTCTTCAAATTTCAAGTCAATCGGATGAAATTGACAATTTTCGAAATTCGGCCTATGTTGACCTTTTGGCCTAGGTTGACCTCAAAATTAATAGGTGGTTGGATTTATTGTCCTCATATGCAAATACTCCTCAAATGTCAGGTCAAATGGGATTAAAATTTAGGTATTTAGAAACACCACATTTCTTGTTGACCATGGGCCTATGTTAACCTTTTGGTCGATGTTGAACTCCAAAATAATTGGCTGCTTGAAATCAGTGACCTGAAATATGAATCCTCTTCAAATTTCAAGTCAATGGGATGAAAATTGAGGATTTTAGAAATTTGAAAATTTTGTTGACCTTTGGCCTAAGTTGACCTTTTGACCTCAAAAACAATAGGCTTCATGCTTATGACAAACTCTACCATGTGGTGAAGTTTCGTGAAAATTGGTTTAAAATTCTCACCTGTCGGCGATTGACAGACAAACTGACGGACAAACAGAATAACAAAATTGACTAACCAATATACTTGAAAAATCTTCGATTTTGCAAGTAACAGACAGAAAGACAAGAAGATGTCGTGCAGAGCACGATACTTTCAAAATCCATAAATCGAATTTGACCTCCAAAATAATTGGTGGTTGAATTCAGTGACCATATATGCAACTCCTCTTCAAATTTCAAGTCATTAGGATAAAAATTGACAATTTCATAAATTTGCCTGACGTTGACCTCAAAAAATAGTGGTTAAATTCAGTGGCCTGAAATATAAATCCTATTCAAATTTCAAGTCAATAGGATAAAAATTGAGGATTTTAGAAATCTCACCTAAGTTGTTGACCTTTGGCCTGTGTTGAAATTTTGACCTTTTGACCTCAAAAACAAAAGGCTTCTTGCTTTTGACAAACTCTACCACGTGGTGAAGTTTCGTGAAGATCAGCTAAAAATTGTGACCTGTAGGTGATAAACAGACAAACAAACCGACAGACAAGCCGGTAGGCGGTGATGGGTCGCCGAGCATGGAAACTATAAGATATAGAGCAAAATGGATGTCATATAGCGGATAGGGAATCACCTTAAGATTATGCATATCAAATCTCATCCAGTTCCATCTACTGATAACTACTCGGTATCCATTTGAATGAAAAGTACCGAAAATGCGGTTTGAAATCGGAAATCCCCAAAGTTCGAGGGGGTGCTGTGGGTGAACAAAGATCTAAATCGAAAATCCGGCTCGATAGTTTGTGCACAATGTATTCCAGACGATTAGTGTGAATTTTCATGACCATCAGACCATAACCCTAGGAGTAGCATTATTTGGCGCGAAGGCACATCCAGCTCTCGCATATTATAGATTTTTGCACTAATTGACCTTTGACCCCTGACCTAAGCGAAATCGGTCAATATGTCCTGAGGCAAAGGTGTAGTACTCATTGAGTACCATGAACCTGCAAAGTTTCATTCATATCGATGCACTCACCTGGTCGCTAGGGGGCCTTCAATTTTCACCAATTTTCGCGCATACCCTAATTGTAGGGTGCGCTGTGGGTAAAGTGTTCCATATATCACAAAAACCGGAATATATTTGATAGAGCATCACCTGTAGATCATTCGTGCCAAATTTCATAACCCTACGTGGGATAATGGCTTTCGGAATTGATTTCGCGTGAATGGTACCAATTTTGAAGGTTTTTCAGTTGTTGCTAGGGAACCAAAGTGTCCCTAGCAACCATCACAATTTCCAAAGCACTAGGTCATAAGATGTACCTACCACCCGAGTTTGGTCAAAATCCGCCCACGTTAGAGTGTTCCAAAAAAATGAAAGTTTGATTTTTGCTGCTCCCTGATTTTGCCTTTGTTCCAATACCCCCATAAGAACTTATAGGTCAAAAATGAACAAAATTCCATGATATTTAGGGGTTCCTCAAGTTGGCACAATTATGTCCATTATGGAGAGGGCATTTTGCACTGCAATGTCAAAAAGCTCATCTCAGTCTCCTTGGAAAAACTATTCTTTCATCCTATATGACTGCTGTGGTTTTTGAAAATATCAAACAACCATATTAATTGTGAAGTGTACTGCGTTGTGCATATTCGACGGCAAGTTGTCAGTTACAGTTTGGCAAATTTCAACAATATTGTGCCAACTTGAGGAACCCCAAAACATCCTCCAATCTGCTTCATATTTGGTGTGTATGTTTCTACTGTCAAATGGAACAAAGGCACACCCAGGGAGCATGAATATTCATACTTTTATTTTTTTACCCCTATTATGAAGCACCCTAGCCCATGTTTACTACCAATTATGCTGATGACAAACGAACAAACATCCAAACAAACATCCAAACAAGCATCCAAACAGACAGACAGAATTACTGACAATAAGGGTCACCTATTTCGACGACCCAACAGAATAACAAAATTGCCTGACCAATATACTTGAAAAATCTTCGATTTTGCAAGTAACAAATGGACCCAAATGCAATACCCTCTCCTCCGGCGAAGGTAATAACTAATGCAGCATGCAATCGTGGAACTCGAATCACTCACAGAGGCCAAGTGGCTTAATGTGTTTATTTATTATGACAGGGGAGGGAAAACAAGGGACATGAAAGCATTTATATACATAGTACTACGGACAACTACGATACACTCCCAGGGTATCACACATACGAAATATCCACATACCAACGAGATAACCTTTAAGGCCTCAGATACACCACAAAAGAAGGGACAGGCAGAAATGACAAGATAAGGACTACCCTTAAGCCTGGTGTTGCTTAGTGGTTAATGTGGTTGGCCTGGGATCTGAGGGTCCTGAGTTTGAGCCCTTGTCAGATGTTGAATTAACACCAGCCTTTCATCTGTTGTGGGGTTGACTCAGCCTGTCATCCTTCTGAGGTGTGGCAAAATGAGTACCAGTGTACTGGTAATAGGGGCATTGCATCGGCGGCACAGCTATGCCCTCAGCCAATGATGCTATCCACAGCCTTGTGCTGTATACGAATGAGGAGGAATACCCTTGCGACCCAGACGTGGGCCACGTGACCGTTGCCTGGCTGAAAAAATGGGAATCCGTGGCATCTCTGTGGAAGCAGGTCCGACTCCCAAAGCTCGCTGACCCAGTCTGACCAACAATGTGAACAACCAGGGCTGGGCCACAAACTAACCATCACAGAATGGAGGCAAGAAACCAGAAGCTTCTGCTCCACTCTGACGTGCATGAATCCCAAGGCTCTCCTGTACTTTGCATGAATTCCCTGGCACCAGAACCGGCACAAACAGGTGGCCTTTTATGAACTCTGCAATGCCCCACTCCCAAGATGTAGCTCCACTTCACTCAGATTGCATTCATTGACGATTCGACCATCAATCAAAGCACGCCTAACCCTTAAACGTCGCACAAGTTCTGTGAACATGGGCGGGCATACTCTATTGCAACAAAACTCGCCTTACCTCCATAAATTTTGCCCACGGCCTGGTTCCTCCACAAAAAGAGCGTAGAGGGCAGATTACAGAGGGATAAAACATAAAGGAGGTTCCAGGGGGAAGCGATTTTAGACACCAACATGCAGGGACGGGAGACGACTGCTTTCAATAAAAATAACGACACATTTCCTCAGATGGTCATTTATCCTCACGCTTACGCTAATTACGCACGAAGAGAATAACTATCGTCAAGCTACGCAATCTTATCCCATCGAAGGTGTCCCTCTCTTCAGTCCTTCAAAAGTGCTGCTGATTGTCATCTCATACTTTAATGATGATTTCAGTTTCCCTGTAGTCTTGTACACCTTTCCAGGTAGCAATGTACCAATTAAAATGGGTTTCAATGTCTTTTCATCTCAGCGACTGAGATTTACAAGAATTTGTTCAGTAAAGGATGATTTTGTGGAATGTGCTGAGAAGGTTTTTTTTCCATCATGTTAAATGTTAAACGGAGGATATTTAGCTAATTGTTTGATCAGGTCTTGTGAGAATGTCTTTCGACTCCATTGTCACCTTTTATTTTAGTTTGGTTGCTTTTCATGCAAACAAGTTCCAATTTCATTGCATTTGATATGATAATAATGAATTAATTATGTTAGTGCGGTAAATTCTTGAATTAATATTATTGATTAATTATATATATACACATACATATATATATATATATATATATATATATATATATATATATATATTATATATATATATATATATGTTATATATATATTTATAAGTTATACATAGTATTAAATAATGGAGGTATTTAGATGAAAATACAAGAAATAAGTATTATTCATAAAATACATTTTAAATAAGTATTAATATAATTTATTGGTGGTTGTTAAGATGCACAGTGCTGTCTGTTAAAATGGGTTGTTAATGACAGTTTGAATATTTGAATGACAGTTTGAGTCTCTGGTTAGATGGAGGGGTGGTATAATGGACATGTCTGCAAGGTAAAGTGTTTATCGCTTTCAATTTATTATCATATAAAGTGATGTCTGACGAAAGTTAATCATATGTAGTAATACTTTAAATAAGTTTGAATAAGGATATTGCATTGCTGCGTTGAATGACTATCTGGACACAACTTTGAGGTTGTGGGTCCATTGATATTTAGTAATCTACTGATGTGGACCTGCGACCTGAGTTGTGGATCCATGTTTGGAGAGGTTCTGGGCTGAAAGGATCGAAACCTCAATGAAAAACGGTGCCCAGCTGATGATCCGGGCAGTTGGGAAATCAGTGAATGGTTTGTAACTTAAGGTTATAACTTCAAATAAAATAGCTTTTGTAAGTACTGTTACGGTTGTGGAAATTCACAGAACACCATTCAGGTTTCCCTGAGATCAGTTATGTCGATAAGTGTGTGTTCAGATTAGATTTCCCGACCGAGGTCTAAAGGGATTTATTCGTGTAACCTGGCTGTGATCTTTGAGTCTGCCATTATTCTTTTGCTATCTTTATTTTGGAACAACCACTACTTCAACAACCACAACCACTACTTCAACAACCACAACCGCATCTCAACAACCACGCCATCCCCACCACAGAGCAACCACAACACCGCCTCACCTTCATCTTCACAAACGCCGCCATCTTTTCGCCAGCCATAGCGAATCCCACGGACGAGCGGCATCTCCGCCGACAGATGCGGGAGCCGATGATTTCTAGAACGTCCACTTTCCACGGCTGATGATTTCTACATCCGTTTTCCACGGCTGATGATTTGTACAACATCCGCTTTCCATGGCTGATGATTTCTACAATATCCGCTTTCTCCGCATTTCACTATGAAATCGGATCAAAATACCAAAAGGGGCGGAGCCAGCGGAGGGTGAAAGGTCGAAGGTGGGGGATCAAACTCACCTCCCACGGACCCATAAAAAGGCGCGCTGGAATGCACAGCGAGTCAGTTCTTGCCTGGAGAGTCAGTTATTCTTACCTGGAGAGTTTGCCTGGAGTTTTGCCTGGAGTCGGTCTGGGTTCGCCAAGCAGTGAGTCGAGTTGAGTCGGTCTGGGTGCGCCGTGGAGTTCGTCTGAAGTCTGGGAGCGGAGTCGAGCTGCAGTCTCTTTTGGAGTCGCGGTGCAGTCGGGAAAACACCACAAGGCTTGAGTCCAGTGGAGGGCAGTCAGAGCGCAGCAAAGCCTGGAGCATAGTGCAGAACTGCGGGAAGGTGGAGAAAGCCGGAGAGAGATCGCCAGCCAGCCAGCCAGTCACCACGAGGGTGGCAGGTAACCAGCACAGTCTCGTGGAGCTCTTGCGGTCTTCACAGTTCCATGAACATAAATGCCTACGGGTCCAGTCTGCCCTTTCCTTTCCTGGGGTTTTCTTTGTATGAAAGTTGTGGCGCCGTGTCCATAAGTAGAACTGTTAAATGCATGCACAGAAATAATAGACAAGCGGCTGTAGGTCTTTGTTTGTTCGTGTCCTGTCCCTTACCCCCATTGCATTCATTGCCTTGACTGCATACAGGTGTAAATAAATGTCCTTGTTTAAATGTTCACCTGTTCGTTGCATCCTTTCCTGTCATTGACTGCCATCATTACGTACGGAATATTAGCTGGCTTTCAAATAGCCGATAAAGTAATCAGATCCGGCTGGGCTTGGCGATATACACCACTCGGCAAATCGCAAATGGTGTGATCTGCGTACAACGGCTCGTATCCGTACAGGTCCCGTCGAGGTGTAAATCCCCGGCATTTCTGTCTACGCGTATACTTAGGTAAATCGACAATTCGGCGATCGGACCCTGTCACGCGTGGACAGAATAGTTGGCTGATTTACAATGTGATTAAAAACACACCTGTAGCTGGATTCCGACGTTGATCCGAAAGCTGCGACTAGGTTTGTCCGTCCGGTGGGCACGTGGCCGCGATTCACTAAAAGCGGTCGTTTGCACACCGAGCGGGTGGGAAACCATAACAGTACTTACCAGTACATAATATATCTGTGTGTGTGTGTGTGTGTGTGTGTGTGTGTGTGTGTGTGTGTGTGTGTGTGTGTGTGTGTGTGTGCGCGCGCGCGTGTGTGTGTGTGTGTGTGTGTGTGTGTGTGTGTGTGTGTGTGTGTGTGTGTGTGTGTGTGTGTGTGTGTGTGTGTGTGTGTGTGTGTGTGTGTGTGTGTGTGTGTGTGGTTTGTGTCTGGCTTCCTTCTTGGAACTACAGTGCAGTAATTTGTCTTTATTTTGATATTAATACCACAACCACCGAGCTCATCATCACCTCATGCTTACTCCCACAACCACCCAGCTCATCATTACCTCATGCTTACTCCCACAACCACCCAGCTCATCATCACCTCATGCTTACTACAACCACCGAGCTCATCATCACCTCATGCTTACTCCCACAACCACCCAGCTCATCATTACCTCAAGCTTACTCCCACAACCACCCAGCTCATCATTACCTCATGCTTACTATCACAACCACTGAGCTCATCATCACCTCATGCTTACTCCCACAACCACCAATCCCATGGTCACCTCATGCTTACTCCTACACCCACCCAGCTCATCATCACCTCATGCTTACTCCTACACCCACCCAGCTCATCATGACCTCATGCTTACTCCCAAACCCACCAATACCTTCTTCTACCATAGTCAACCACCTCTCCCTTCTTCCTCTCCCCTTCGCTCCTGCCACTCATTCACTCATGTGTGATTTGCCTCCCACTTCCCCTTTAATAGTGTCGGTGTGTGAACCTGATGTTTCACACCGTTTGGCTCCTCTGTGAGCCAAGATTTCTGTATTCAAATAAAAATACAATATGAAATCACAAACATGAGCTTACATTAGCACAAATCTCCACCCTCCAACAACAACCACCAACAACAGCAAGTGTCACATGATGAAAATGCAGACTCACCATGCTCACTTCCACTCATTCATTCCTCTTTTTCCCCACCTGTGGAACAAACTTCCATACTCTCTTCAATTTCATTCTTCCCTCCAGGGCTTCAAAACAGCTGTTCACCACCATATAAGGGTCACCACCCTCATCCACAGACAATATCTGTTCTACCCCCATTAACCCTCCCCAAGCCCACCTCTCTCTTGATTTCCAGTTGTCTCTTCCACTTCTGTGATTGAGAGTTTGTGTCTGTATCCATCTTGTTCACCCTCTGTGTCCTCCCTGACCCCTCATTGTTCCCTACATTCCTTATTTCTCCAAGTCTTCCTCTATTTTGTCTTCCCCAGGGTGAATTAACCTGTAAAACCCACACCTTCCTCGACCGAGGGTGAATTAACCTGTAAAACCCCCACCTTCCTCGACCCAGGGTGAATTAACCTGTAAAACCCCCACGTTCCTTTACCCAGGGTGAATTAACCCATGAAACCCCCACCTTCCTCTACCAGGGTGAATTAACCCATGAAACCCCACCTTCCTCTACCCAGGGTGAATTAACCCATGAAACCCCCACCTTCCTCTACCCAGGATGAATTAACCCATGAAACCCCACCTTCCTCGACCCAGGGTGAATTAACCCATGAAACCCCCACCTTCCTCTACCCAGGGTGAATTAACCCATGAAACCCTCACCTTCCTCGACCCAGGGTGAATTAACCTGTAAAACCCCCACCTTCCTCTACCCAGGATGAATTAACCTGTAAAACCACCACCTTCCTCGACCCAGGGTGAATTAACCTGTAAAACCCCCACCTTCCTCTACGCAGGTTGAGTTAACCTGTAAAACCCCCACCTTCCTCTACCCAGGGTGAATTAACCTGTAAAACCCTCACCTTCCTCTACCCAGGGTGAGTTAACCTGTAAAACCCCCACCTTCCTCTACCCAGGGTGAATTAACCTGTAAAACCCTCACCTTCCTCTACCCAGGGTGAGTTAACCTTTAAAACCCCCACCTTCCTCTACCTCGAGTGAATTAACATGTGAAACCCCCACCTTCCTCTACCCAGGCTGAGTTAACCTGTAAAACCTCCACCTTCCTCTACCTCGAGTGAATTAACATGTGAAACCCCCACCTTCCTCTACCCAGGGTGAGTTAACCTGTAAAACCCCCACCTTCCTCTACCCAGGGTGAGTTAACCTGTAAAACCCCCACCTTCCTCTACCTCGAGTGAATTAACATGTGAAACCCCCACCTTCCTCTACCCAGGGTGAGTTAACCTGTAAAACCCCCACCTTCCTCTACCCAGGGTGAGTTCACCTTTAAAACCCCCACCTTCCTCTACCTCGAGTGAATTAACATGTGAAACCCCCACCTTCCTCTACCCAGGGTGAGTTAACCTGTAAAACCTCCACCTTCCTCTACCTCGAGTGAATTAACACGTGAAACCCCCACCTTCCTCTACCCAGGGTGAGTTAACCTGTAAAACCCCCACCTTCCTCTACCTCGAGTGAATTAACATGTGAAACCCCCACCTTCCTCTACCCAGGGTGAGTTAACCTGTAAAACCTCCACCTTCCTCTACCTCGAGTGAATTAACATGTGAAACCCCCACCTTCCTCTACCCAGGGTGAGTTAACCTGTAAAACCCCCACCTTCCTCTACCCAGGGTGAGTTAACCTGTAAAACCCCCACCTTCCTCTACCTCGAGTGAATTAACATGTGAAACCCCCACCTTCCTCTACCCAGGGTGAGTTAACCTGTAAAACCCCCACCTTCCTCTACCCAGGGTGAGTTAACCTTTAAAACCCCCACCTTCCTCTACCTCGAGTGAATTAACATGTGAAACCCTCACCTTCCTCTACCCAGGGTGAGTTAACCTGTAAAACCTCCACCTTCCTCTACCTCGAGTGAATTAACATGTGAAACCCCCACCTTCCTCTACCCAGGGTGAGTTAACCTGTAAAACCCCCACCTTCCTCTACCCAGGGTGAGTTAACCTGTAAAACCCTCACCTTCCTCTACCCAGGGTGAGTTAACCTGTAAAACCCCCACCTTCCTCTACCTCGAGTGAATTAACATGTGAAACCCCCACCTTCCTCTACCCAGGGTGAGTTAACCTGTAAAACCTCCACCTTCCTCTACCTCGAGTGAATTAACATGTGAAACCCCCACCTTCCTCTACCCAGGGTGAGTTAACCTGTAAAACCCCCACCTTCCTCTACCCAGGGTGAGTTAACCTGTAAAACCCTCACCTTCCTCTACCCAGGGTGAGTTAACCTGTAAAACCCCCACCTTCCTCTACCTCGAGTGAATTAACATGTGAAACCCCCACCTTCCTCTACCCAGGGTGAGTTAACCTGTAAAACCCCCACCTTCCTCTACCTCGAGTGAATTAACATGTGAAACCCCCACCTTCCTCTACCCAGGGTGAGTTAACCTGTAAAACCCCCACCTTCCTCTACCCAGGGTGAGTTAACCTGAAAAACCCCCACCTTCCTCTACCTCGAGTGAATTAACCTGTAAAACCCCCGCCTTCCTCTACCCAGGGTGAGTTAACCTGTAAAACCCCCACCTTCCTCTACCTCGAGTGAATTAACCTGTAAAACCCCCACCTTCCACTACCCAGGGTGAGTTAACCTGTAAAACCCCCACCTTCCTCTACCCAGGGTGAATTAACCTGTAAAACCCCCACCTTCCTCTACGCAGGGTGAGTTAACCTGTAAAACCCCCACCTTCCTCTACCCAGGGTGAATTAACCTGTAAAACCCTCACCTTCCTCTACCCAGGGTGAGTTAACCTGTAAAACCCCCACCTTCCTCTACCTCGAGTGAATTAACATGTGAAACCCCCACCTTCCTCTACCCAGGGTGAGTTAACCTGTAAAACCCCCACCTTCCTCTACCCAGGGTGAGTTAACCTGTAAAACCCCCACCTTCCTCTACCCAGGGTGAGTTAACCTGTAAAACCCCCACCTTCCTCTACCCAGGGTGAGTTAACCTGTAAAACCCCCACCTTCCTCTACCCAGGGTGAGTTAACCTGTAAAACCCCCACCTTCCTCTACCTCGAGTGAATTAACCTGTAAAACCCCCACCTTCCACTACCCAGGGTGAGTTAACCTGTAAAACCCCCACCTTCCTCTACCCAGGGTGAATTAACCTGTAAAACCCCCACCTTCCTCTACCCAGGGTGAGTTAACCTGTAAAACCCCCAGCTTCCTCTACCCAGGGTGAGTTAACCTGTAAAACCCCCACCTTCCTCTACCCAGGGTGAATTAACCTGTAAAACCCCCACCTTCCTCTACGCATGGTGAGTTAACCTGTAAAACCCCCACCTTCCTCTACCCATGGTGAATTAACCTGTAAAACCCTCACCTTCCTCTACCCAGGGTGAGTTAACCTGTAAAACCCCCACCTTCCTCTACCCAGGGTGAGTTAACCTGTAAAACCTCCACCTTCCTCTACCTCGAGTGAATTAACCTGTAAAACCCCCACCTTCCTCTACCCAGGGTGAGTTAACCTGTAAAACCCCCACCTTCCTCTACCCAGGGTGAGTTAACCTGTAAAACCCCCACCTTCCTCTACCCAGGGTGAGTTAACCTGTAAAACCCCCACCTTCCTCTACCCAGGGTGAGTTAACCTGTAAAACCTCCACCTTCCTCTACCTCGAGTGAATTAACATGTGAAACCCTCCCCTATTCAGGGTTTAACTTAACTCTGAAACATTTATTTCACGACAAGCCTCCCTGCGTCCAAACCACCCTCTTTCATACCATATAATCCCCATACAAATGCCCTCCCCCCTCCATATACCCACCCACGTATAAATTAAGTGGTTCATTATACATTCGTCGTCGGCATCAGGGAAATGTACTTATACATATTGTTTTGTTCATTTATTCATTTAATTGCTGGATGTGACTCATGACTGCAAGTTCAAATCGTCCTGCAGCAGGTTTGGTGACTCCTCACTAATGTCACAATTAAGGTCAAAGGACACACATGAATCGGATATTGTCATTTAAAATGAGAAAGTTGAACTTTTCTTTTTCTGCTCTGTTCAGTTGTGCTATATTATAACTTTTGAAACGTTTGCACTTTGGCCAATTGTGGACAAGACATGGCTGCATCCACAGAAATTACTGGGAAACTCACTGAAGCTGCATTCTCTGCTTAATGGTCCATTTCTAATGTGAGGACGTGATGTGAAGAGGAAGATAATGAGCAGAGCTCGGAATCGTCAGGAGAAGTTTTACTAACCGAAAGTAGATTAAAGTGATACTAACCGCCGTGAGAAGCAAAGTGAAGCTGAAGTTTCGGTTGTTAGCCCATCATCAGAAAAGGAGAGATGAAGGGCTGGTGGCCGAAACGTCAACTTCACTTTGCTGCCAATGGCAATGAGAATCCACATTATACAAGGGCCTTAGACTCTTACAGGGACTAAAACGAAATACCTGTACTTTCGAGTACCGCTACCATCGATTCACGAAATCACCGGAGGTTCGAATCCATTTCCCTGATTCAAGCCTTTCCAAGCTGGGCGAAAAACACCAACACACTAAATATATTAAGCACAGTCCCGAACATCACACCAATGTGAGTCTGCTCGGACGCATCTGAAGTTTGCAGCCTTGACAGCATGGTGTTCACTTCACAACCACAACCACAAGGGCACTCGGTAGAGAGCATACCTCCGCCAGGCTGAGTAATTTACGTTTTGTATCCCACTGATGGGCCGGATCTGGATTCGGACCTGAACTAAAATTTGATCGGCTTGTTCTTGTCACCGAACCAACTCATCCACCAAGTTTCGTCCAATTCAGTCCGTAACTTTTTCAGATATCGTGCTCTACAGTATATTGTTTTATCCCCATCACTCAATGTAGTACTGCAGCATAGCAAACCAATTGTTCGACTTTTCATAAAAGCACCAAAATTGGTACATATGTTGACTCATGTATTCTGAACAATTCTGGATATGGAGCCACTCGAGATTTTGCCTTGGTCAGCTTTAACCAGCTGGCCTTGCAGAAGATGTCCAGCCTCCCGAGGACTCCGAAGACTGGTGCCATGAGAAAGAGAACAGCTCTCCCCAGTTTTTGTACTGGGCGACAGTCCTGGATCTGGAGCTCTCCATCCTAATCTACGTGCGATCTCTGAGAGAGGGAGATTTCATCATGTACCTGGATGCTCTCACTGAGATAGTCCCATGGTTCTTCGCGCTGGACCATATAAACTATGCCCGGTGGATACCGGTCCATCTGCGTGACATGGCAGAACTTCCACAACAGCACCCAGAGATCTACAATGAGTTCAAGGCAGGCCACTTCACAGTGCCAAAGACCAAGAGGGCATTCTCAGCAATTCCTCTTGAACAAGCGCATGAACAAAACAATGCCCGTGTCAAGGGTGACGGAGGTGCCGTTGGCCTGACGGACAATCCCAGTGCTCTGAGGCGCTGGATGGTCGCCGGACCCGAGGTGGCCAGAGTGATCATGGAGTTTGAGGAGGCGAACATGCATCCAAATGCAATGAGGAGACACGTCACCATGAAGAAAATACTGGCTCATAATATTTGAATATGCCTTTCCATGGTCAATTTACTGAATTTTACACTTTCCTTATATCTACCACCAATACAATAAGAAAATAAGACCATGTAGCCAATTTCGCTAAAGTAGAATGGCGGCCATTTTGGAAAATGGTCGCCGAAGCTGATCAAGGCACAATCTCGGGTGGCTCCATATCTAGAATTGTTCGGAATACATTATTCTACATATGTACCAATTTTGGTGCTTTTATGCAAATTTGAACAATTGATCTGAAATATCAGACTAAGCTGCAGGACTAATGGTGAAGAATGAGTTTTTAAAAAAACATTCTCAGATCTGGATCCGGATTCGGAACTTCACCAAAATCGAACAATTTTGTCAGCGTCACATACCCAAGCTCTCCACCAAGTTTCGTCCGAATCCGTCCACAACTTTTTGAGATATTTTGTTCACAAACAGACAAACAAATGAATGAAATTGCTTGTTGAGCAAGGAATTGCTGGAATAACTTTGTCATATCTCCATGATCTCTGAAAAAACAAAAACCTGGAAATCAATTTGGTTCTTATAAGTCGATAGTGCTATTGTTTCATGAGTTATAGCACTTAGTTTGGTCATGATCATAACTTGGAAATCAATCGGACTTGAAATGACGTTTTTATCGCAATTTGAAAGTTTTGACCCGACCCCCCCCTGACATTCGACCCCCCGACCGCTAAGAAGGGTGTTTGTGTGACACCCCAATGAGACAAATGGTTGGATGCAGAATTGGAAGATGCACATTTTGGATTTGGTTTGACGTCGATACGACCATTTTAGCGGACGTTATTGCAAAAATAAGAATTTCGGTTTTTCGGTGACCTTGACCTCGACGCTTGACCTAGATTCACCAAAAACGACACGTGTCTAAGTTGGACCATGGCCGACGTCTGTACCCAGTTTGGTCATGATCGCCGAAACGGTGTGGCTGCTACAGGGTAAACAAACACACAAACAAACAGAGAGACACAGAAAGACACACACAACCGACCAACATAATTGCCGAAATCCGAAGGATTCCGGCAATTAACAATAAAATGATGTTGTGCAGAGCACGATACTTGCAAAACCCACCTCCCTCTCCAAAGGTTGCCATGGATACATCAAATTGCCCATTTCATGAAGATGAAAATTGACAAATCCTCATCAAAGCTCAGGTCAAATATATGAAAAAAATTTATTTTTCAGATTGAAATTGATGATTTTAGAAATCTGACCATGAGTTGACCTTTGACCTTTTGACCTCAAAAATAGTTGCTTTCCCAATTCAGTGATGCACTATGCAATTGCTGCTTAATGTTCAGGTTAATCAGATGTAAATTGACGATTTTTCAGATGAAATTTGGTGATGTTAGAAGTTTGACCTTGACTTGATCTTTGACCTTTTGACCTCAAAAGTAGTTGCTTTCCCAATTTAGTGTTGGACGATGCAAATGTCTTTCAACCTTCAAGTTAATAAGATGTAAAGTGACAATTTTTCAGATGAAATTTGATGATTTTAGAAGTTTGACCTTGAGTTGACCTTTGACCATTTGATCTCAAAAATAGTTGGTTTCCAAATTCAGTGATGTGCATTGCAATTGCTGTTCAAATTTGAAGTCAATCGGATGAAAAATGACGATTTTAGGGATATGACCTTTGACCGTTGTGACCTTAAAATCAATAGGCTTCTCAGTTGAGACTACCTCTACAACTTCGTGAAGTTTCGTGAAGATCGGTTTTAAATCGTGACCTGACGGCAATTGACAGACAGACAGACAGACAGAATAACAAAATTGGCTGACCAATGTACTTGAAAAATCTTCGATTTTGTAAGTAACAAATGAAAAATCAGTCATAGAGTGAGTGACACGTGGCGAAATGGAAAGGCACTCGTGAGAGCGCATACCTCCGCCAGACTGTGCAGGTTAATTTTTTTATCCCACTGATACGTCGGATCTGAATCCGGACCTTGACCAAAATCGAATTGACTTGTTCTTCTCACCCAACTCTTCCACCTCGTTTTGTCACAAGTCGTCCACAACTTTTCGAGATATCATGCTATACATCGTTTTTGGCCCAATCTCTCAATGGTGAAGAATCACTTTCCAAAATACTCATTTCTGGATCCGGATTCGGATCTCCACCAAAATTTCGTGTTGCTGTCCTTAGCCGGTCACCTACACACACACACACACACACACACACACACACACACACACACACACACACACACACACACACACACACACACACACACACACACACACAATCAGAACAATTGCTTGAAAACTGTGGCCAAAAATCGTGACAAACAAACAAACAGACAGACAGACAGACAAACGCAACAACATACTTGGCAAAAAAACATAAAATTCGCCAAGTATCAAACAGACAGACAGACAGGGGTGAAAATCTCCATCCACCTTCAGTGACAGAGGAAAAAATGGTCATTTTACCGCTAAAATGATCTTTCCAGTCCTAGTGCAGTGCACGTTCACTGATTTGTGCTCTCATGAGTTGGGAGGGTAAGGAGGGTGTTCAGATGTGTCCAATTGTTAGAAAGTGTATTTGAGATTTTTTTTGTTTCCAGAGTCGAGGCTCGTGGAAGAGCTAGAAACTGAACAGATCAGGATGCAACAGATCAAAGAAACAATAGATAGAGGGGGAGTGTGGGAAACACCAACAGTCAAGAGAGGGAAACACCAAAGCAGAGTTGAAGGGGAAAATAGAGGGGAACTTGAACAAACAAAATGAGGGCTGGGGAGGATGTGTGAGATGGAAAAGATGAAAACGGAAACAAACTATGAATGGAAAAAACTGGAAATTAGGAAGGAATCACTACATATGAGGACAAGAGAATTGGGATGAGTGGTTAAAAGTTTGTCCATGTTGTCTGAGAGAGAGAGAGAGAGAGAGAGAGAGAGAGAGAGAGAGAGAGAGAGAGAGAGAGAGAGAGAGAGAGAGAGAGAGAGAGAGAGAGAGAGAGAGAGAGAGAGAGAGAGAGAGAGAGAGAGAGAGAGAGAGAGAGAGAGAGAGAGAGATAGACAGGTTGTCACTGTTTGGAGGACGGTATAACACCCACAAACAAGAGGTGGGAGTGAAGGGGAAGTCACACCCAAAGGTACTCCTGGAAGTTGGGAGGTGTAAGGTCAGTCCAAGGGCAGTGAGAAATAGGGTTATTGATGTAAAGTGCAACTCTGCTGTCAGGGAAGGGTTCAGGCCTATCAAATTGGAAGAGACAGTCACAGAAATTATGCATGAAGGAGTCAGGGATGTCCTGTGGGAGGAAGGGATCTCTTAAACAGATGATTTTGGGTTTATCAACAGTGCCCGAGATTGAGAGATCTGTCAAGTTGGAGTGGAGACCTCAGATGTTTGAGGACAGTCTTAGGGACAGTGGAGGAGACATTGGGGGGATGCAGGGTGAGGAGGGGGAGGCTGTGAGGAAGTGAGTGGGGTGAGGGGGAAGCTTTGAGAAGATGGGGAGAGTTGGAATGCACAAATGAGGGACATGAAGCTTTGATGGAATGAGGTGAGGGGTGCAGGCAGAAAGAGCAGTCATGAAGTGGAGTGATGCTGATTCCAAATTACTAAATTGGATAAATGGAGATGAAGATCATGGGATGGGAGGTAAGAATTTTTGTTGAAGGAACCCAGAAAAGTGGTGTTGTAGATGCAGGAGTACGGTTGGTGGACCAAGCGCTTGGCCGACAGACAGTTTTGGAAAATAATCCTTGTGTAGAAGAAGAAGAAGGAAAAAAAAAGAAGAAGAAATAAATGATGGTGAGGAAGAACACATAGTGTACTCCTGATGGACAAACAGGGAAAGGGAATTATTCTAAAATGTTTTTAAACGTTTTTAAAGGAAGAGGGAAGAAGTGCTAAAACAGCATATTTAATGAAGATTCAGTTTGGAGATATTGATAAAAGGAAGGAAAATAGAATGAAGTACAGGGAGTGCAGGCATCAGGAAAATCAAGTGGAATGAGATCGTTATGGAATGAAAAAAATTAAGTTTCTTTTGATTGTTTTTATATTTTTGAAGCGAGGAGAGAAATAGGTTAATGTTGAGGAGGAAGAAGTATATATGTATATATTTGTATACATTGTCGAGGCTCATGTAAGAGCAAACATACAACGCACAGCGGGGGGGGGGGGGCATGAGACTATAGGGGTGGAAGTGGGAAGGACAAAACATTGGGGAACAGAGACATTAGGAGATCTGTGGAAGGGAGAGGGATGGGGCGGGGAACATGGGGAATACAAGATGGACATTACAGGGACTTTCAGGAAGGAAAGCAGGGAATTTGAAGGAGGTGGGCTTGGATGGATTATTAGGGGAAGAAAAGATCGAGGATTTGGATGGGGGATGATAAGAGGTGGTGGTGAATAGCTGTTTTGAACGCCTGGAGGGAAGAATGGGATTTAACAGAGTGAGGGAGTTTATTCCAAAGGTGGGGAAAAAGAGGAATGAAAGAGTGAAGGTGAGCAGTGATTCATGATTTTGGTAGTTTTACCAGAAGGGGGTTTTTGGCGGACCTTGAGCGCCCTGCAGAATATTATGGTGGGGACAAATCACAGAGAGAGCAGGGGGGGGGGTATGAGACCGGAGAGGAGACAGTAGAAGACAGAAAGACTCCCGACCTGCCTGCGGTGAGAGAGTGAGAGGCCCAAAGACTCGGCCTCATCGCGGGAGATACCAATGATCCTAAATGCCTTGGTTTCCCCAGCGTGAAGCTGAGAAAGGTGAGAGGCAGGAGCACCAGCCCAGAGGGAAGAGCAGTACTCCATGAGACTGCGGACGAATATTGTGGTCAGGAGCTCAGGTGTGCTGAGGAAGGACTTTTCACGACGGAGGATTCCCAGTCGGTGACTGGCTTTGGAGGCCAATATCAAACTGAAAAATAACAGTTTGATATTTGGGAAGAAAGAAGCAAAACGAGGAACATGGTGATGAAAAGGGACACCAAATTTCCACAACAGCTATCCGAGGAATAGGCCTTGAACAACAAGAAAAATAATTCAACAAATCCAGCTCAACAAGGAACGATTTAACACAGAAAATTGGATGGAAACACAAACAGCAACACAGGGACAAAGATGTAACAGAAAAACACAACAAATCCGGTTTGGAAAACTTAGGCTTAATGAGACAGAAGTGCTCGCTGCAGATTCGACCAAAACGTAGAAGAATCCCTGAACCGGAAGTCAATCTCTAAACACTTTAATTTTTTGGGGTCGAGAGCATGGGAACAGAACTTACACTCATCTACCCTATGAAGACTATATCTCATCGTTTTCAAGCTGAAGAATAACAGTTTGATTTACTTGAGATAGTATGAGATACTATCTCAAGTTTGTCCAAATTGGCAGTAAAAATATACATCTCTTCTTTTTTTTGGGGGGGGGGCATCCAGTTATCGTAGTGACATGATGAGAATTTTCCAAGGTTCTCGATGAGACATAGCATTGATTCCACTCAAGCTGGTGTCCTTCTCTATGACGTCTCAAAGGGTTGTGAAGGGCAAGTGGAAGATAAACTATGCCAGTTGAGTTGCCCAAGAAATAAAGGTTTCTTCTGGTGGCAAAGTCCTTTCATTGCTCTCATTTCAGATGAGATCCGTCCTTGCGGGTTTAGGGTCTCGTTGTCATGAAGGCCGGTAAACCTATGAGATAAATGAAAGCCTGAGGCAGGGAGCTTGAACCCTGGTGCTGTTATGCAAACTGATAATGTTCAACTGGCTATGACTATGGTGCTTCGCCACTACCGAGGATGGATTCGATGTGCAGTCATCAGCTACTCTGAGAATTGGCAACCAAACCTCATGAGCTTCTCCTGCCCATTGGTGTTACATCAGAGTTTTCCTTCTCCTCGTCTTACTCCGACATGGATAAGCCACAGGACAGTGGGGGGAGATGTTTTATGGCGCCTCTGACACACCAGGAGATTGCATCATAGGCTATTTGAAGGATTTTTTAAGGATGATCATTCCACCAGTTAACCAACTTCACCCTCAACAATCATTCCCAGATTGTTCCCGACTGCTTATACAACTAACCCCAATATATGGGGGTCATTCAACTATCCTCAACCTGTGGACGGGGGTAGTTGGGGATGGTCGCCCCTGGTGTTCTCACTTGAAAACATCTCTTCCACCACATCTGTTTTGTGTGAGACGTAAAAAAAATAGCTTTTGCTCCTGTCTTTTGTGAAGGAGGACCCTTCCCAACTACAGACATCTCTGCATTGGCCTACTTACATTTGTTATCCGCTAACTATTTTCAGCACCCTTTGATGCAAGCTTTCCCATCTTGAGGTTTTATACCTACACTCAGACTTCCCCACTACTTCCTCCACCCCTCTCCCCCTCCAGCTTCTTCCCCCTTCCACCTTCTTCCTCCTTCCCTCCACCCATCTCTGATCTCCCCATTCTTCCCACACCCAGCCCATACCACCAAGCCCATTCAACATCCTCTCTTGTCTCTTCCTCTCTTCCATGAATGAATAAACCACTCCATGTTCCCTACTTTAATAGTAAACCATTGCTTGAATCTTCCATTAATCTATGAGTGAAAGTTTCTGTTCCTACTCAAACTGAATTTCATTCCAAACGATCCTTACGAGGATGATATATGATCAACCTCCTTGGGAGTAGAACACTTTGAGTCGACTCTAGTCATTTTGGTTGATATCGGTGAACAAATAATCTCACCAAACTCCATCTGGTCCCATCATCATCCCATTGAACAGAACCTTGGAAAAGATGCTGATACACACACCACTTTGAATTTATCCACCACGGTGAAGTTCTACGACACGAAGGAAGAATGGAGGTTTCCTCTCGAGTGCCACGTTCTCACTCCAAGTTCAAAGTTGGACTTACATCCATCCATTCCAGATTCTGTTTCGGGTTAGAGTCTCCAAGAGAAGCCTCCAAAGACCAGACTTGCATCCATCCACTCCAAGTTGTGTTTAGGGTTAGAGTCTCCAAGAGAAGCCTCCAAAGACCAGACTTGCATCCATCCACTCCAAGTTGTGTTTAGGGTTAGAGTCTCCAAGAGAAGCCTCCAAAGACCAGACTTGCATCCATCCACTCCAAGTTGTGTTTAGGGTTAGAGTCTCCAAGAGAAGCCTCCAAAGACCAGACTTGCATCCATCCACTCCAAGTTGTGTTTAGGGTTAGAGTCTCCAAGAGAAGCCTCCAAAGACACAGAAATTTCATTGGGAATGTGCTTTCCAACTCAGTGTATACCTGAAATGAAAGTACATCAATTTCCCCCTCACTTCCCATCCCCCTCTCTTTACCATTGTCATTAGTACCTGTCTCTTATCATGCAAACAGTGTGGCCCACTATTCATGTATAACAATGCTTTCAACAGCAACACATTATCTCTTAACGACTTACAATTAGCACTCAGTACACCATTTTACAATTTTAATCGTTTATTCAAATTTACAATCGACTGCTGTTGTGTGAATCACCTTTTCCAGTTTGAAAGCTCATGGAATAGCAGAATGGCTCACCTGGTAGAACTGCTGTTTTTCCACCCTAGGCAGCCATCAGGAGGTGCTGCATCCTGGATCACGTCGTCTTCCAGATGCAAACACCATGGAAAGCCGGCTGTGCTGCTTGTAGTTACACTGTATACGTTAAAGATCTCACTGAATCTTTTAAAATGAGTGCAGACCTCTGTGTGCCAGCACCCGTGGGAAAAATCTCTACCTATGGACTGGATGGGTTATTTAAGTTGATTTTAAAGGGATGTTGATGTTAAAGTGTTAAGAATATAGGATGATTATGTAAAGGAGAACCGACTTCATAAATTAAGTTCAGATGGTGTAATTAAACAACCATGATGTGCCAAATGTCCTTCTGCTGTGTCCGAGTTTCCTTGAGTCTCCTTGAAATACGAGTGAAAACTTGTCGCAATCTCTTTCTTCCGTCATAATGTGATCCTGCAATTTTCTTGTGGAAGTGATGCAAATTGATCACTTCAAATTATTAATTGTGATGTTAAATTACAAACTATTAAATTATTAAACCAGATTTTGCCACCCAAGGTGGAAGTGTTTTGCTTTGACAGACACATAGGATCATCCCATTTCAATGCCCATCATCTCTCTTTTCATAAAACAAGTATTCAGATTGCCAGCCCAAGTACCAAGTGACCAAAAGGAGTCGAGGCCGTTGCGTGCTGGTACTCGGACCTAATTCCTTGGTTTTAATTACGTGTAGTAAAATATGGAGTCCATGCATCCCTTCCCACAGTCCACCAGGGGGAACCATCCATCCATTTCCAACAGTCTGCGTTAGGGGCAAGGGCGTCCATCGATGTTGAAAAGTGCGTGTGTGTGTGTGTGTGTGTGTGTGTGTGTGTGTGTGTGTGTGTGTGTGTGTGTGTGTGTGTGTGTGTGTGTGTGTGTGTGTGTGTGTGTGTGTGTGGGTGTGTGTGGGGGGGAGGGGTGAGTGTATAGCTCAAAGCCAATATAGCATGGGGTCCGATGTCTGCTGAAGGACCCTGGAAAATTTAGGTTTCTGAACACTTTATGGCAGCTTATGCTACATTTTTGGGGATTTTTTTTGTGGGGTGGGGAAGGGCTGTGGTGGTCAATATAATTTTGTTTGCAGTCCAAAAAAATGAAGGAACAGCAACAAAAACTAGATATCTGTGATCACAAATGATTGCCAAGGCCGCTGCGGGAGGCTTACCCTTGGCGATCATCGCCTGCAACTCTACCCTTGGCCCGCGATCCAATGACCTCCATATTTTGTTTGGGCCACCATATCACCTTGATCTTCAACATTTAGGGATAGAGTGTAAGTTAAGAAAATGTGTCTCCATCAAGAATATATCCATAAAACTCAACATCATGAAAATTGGGGGAAAGTTATTTAAGTTTATGATTAAAAAGCTGTGGGGGGGGGGTATTGTTAATAAGGTCACAATCCATATAAAGTAGTAAAACGACACAAATCAAATATCAGGTGCAAGTTATACAACTATTATGCTGCAAGAACATATTGGAAGGCCAAGCAGTGTTTGAGATTCCGCATTGACAAAATTGAGCGATGACAAAAAAAAATACGTGTTTGTTTTCAGATTGCCATTTAACCTTGACCTTTAACACGAAGAGGTATTATGTAAATCAAACGTAAATGCTCCTTGCTCTCGGCCATCGAGAGAGTGAAATTTTGTTTTGATCGGATGGACCTTAGTGGAGTTTGGATGAAAAAATGTTAAAATGACTATAATTGGGTCATGACCTTAAAATTAGGACAAGGTCAAAAAAATATGAAACCCTCACATACTTTCTATTCATATTATTGATGCAAAATTTCATTCTGGAAGTCCCAGCCAGCTTTGAGATGCAACTCGAACATTGGCAGAAAAAAAAGAGAGCGAAACCTAACTGGTGGTTTAGTACTCCGAGGGATGCAAGACCTTGACCTTTAACCCGGAGGTGTATGATGTAAATGAAGAATTGGTGTGCCTTGCTCTAGGCTGTCTAGAGAGGGCAATTTTGGTCTGATCAGACGAACCTGAGTCGAGTTTTGGTGAAAAATGTTCAAATGACTATAATTGGGTCATGACCTTAAATTACGTCAAGGTCAAAAAACATTATGTCACCCCCGCATACTTTCTATTCACATTATTGACGATATATTATATCATGATATCTGAAAATGTTATGGACGGATTCGGACGAAACTCAGTGGATGAGTTGGTTCGGTGATAAGAACAAGCCGATTAAGTTTTAGTTCAGGTCCGAATCCAGATCCAGCCCATCAGTGGGATACAAAACGTAAACTCATCAGCTTGGTGGTGAGATGCGCTCTACCGAGTGCCCTTCTAGTATAAAATATTTTTTGCTTTTAATTTACCTTCAGAAATTAAAAAGTGTTGTGAAATGTTTATAGATCTACAAATAGTAATGCTCTTTTTTATGTTTTTTTTTTAATCTTCCCACTACATTTCAAGGTTGGTGGTTGTGGGGAGAGGGGGGGGTTCTGCAACTCAAATATCTCAGGAGCTGTTAAACTTAGATCTGGCTTTGCCTCTTCGGACACTCAACGAGTACAGTCAGACACTCAACACCCATGGGTGTTGGGTGGGGTGGGGGAGGATGTTCGGAGGAAACCAAGTAGCTACTCCCTTTATCTTATGGGTTATGGCCGACCCTTATTCCCCTTGGCAAATTTGGTTGAGATTGGATAACGAACGTCCAGATGCATCGACCAAAGACAGGCACCAAATTTCATACTTCAGTATGATGATGATGATTATGATGATGGGGATGAGTTAGGGTTAGAGTAAGGGTTAGGGTTAGCTGTTAGGGTTAGGGTTAGAGCAATTTTGGTTGAGGTTGGAGCGACCATGCTTCAGGTTAGTGTGATGATGGTTAGGGTTAGAGTGATGGAGGTTAGGGTTTGAGCCATTATGGTTAGGGTTAGAGTGATGGAGGTTTGGGTTAGAGCGATCATGCTTAGAGTTGGGGTTAGGGTTAGAGTTGGGTTAGGATTGGGGTTAGGGCTAGCTGTTAGGGTTAGGATTTCGGGTTAGGGTTAGGGCTAGCTGTTAGGGTTAGGATTTCGGGTTAGTCAAAAAAGATATGATTGAAACTATACAGGGTGAGCCATAAGTCCCAGGACATGGTTTTCGCTGCTTCTCCAAGATTTGTTTCTCCCATGTATTTATACTCCGGTATTTTCTTTTTTATTTAAGATAATACAAAAATAGGAGCACTGGACCTATAGCTTATCTGGCCGAATGTTGTAACCCAAATTTAGTTGCATTCTGACTGGTGTGTCTCGAGAAGAAGTTTGCTGAAGGAATTTACGTGATTTTATTACTCCTGGGACTTATGGCTCACCCTGATGGATGATATAAACAAATCCTGAATGAGCAGCAAAAATCGTGTCCTGGGACTTATGACTCATCCTGATGGCTGATATAAACAAATCCTGAATGAGCAGCAAAAATCGTGTCCTGGGACTTATGACTCATCCTGATGGATGATATAAA
Source organism: Eptatretus burgeri (assembly GCF_056783735.1). Taxonomy (NCBI): domain Eukaryota; kingdom Metazoa; phylum Chordata; class Myxini; order Myxiniformes; family Myxinidae; genus Eptatretus; species Eptatretus burgeri. Next base: position 56,113,595 of record NC_140974.1, read on the forward strand.
ACAAATCCTGAATAAGCAGCTAAAATCGTGTCCTGGGACTTATGGCTCACCCTGATGGATGATATTAAACAAATCCTGAATGAGCAGCTAAATCGTGTCCTGGGACTTATGGCTCACCCTGATGGATGATATAAAACAAATCTTGAATAAGCAGCTAAAATCGTGTCCTGGGACTTATGGCTCATCCTGTACAAACTCTCAAATGTTGCCAACGAGCTTGTCCGCACGTCCTACCCTCCCCACCCTGTCTCCCTCCCATACAGTACTCGAGGGCAGCAGTACTTATAATTAATTATTTTCGGGCCATACAGCATTGATGAAAACAATGTTCCCAAAAAGCACAGAATCTATTAATATATTCCACTCGCTAAGTAATTAATTGCTCTTTCAAACTTTTCATAAAATGTATTCAATCAATTGCAAGGAAAACTGCTTCATTATCCTTTAGTAGGGGGGGACAATAAATATCCGTCCCCCCTCGTCCAAAAAGTGAAAGGGACACCCCCCCCCCATCGGTTCCCCACCAAGCGACCACCATGACCAGGAGTCCTGCACCTCCTTCCTCTAGTCCACCAGCGGTAAGTTTCCTCCAAACCCTAGTCCACCAGGGGTTAGTTGCCGCCTAACCACAGTCAATCAGGGGTTAGTTTCCTCCTAACCACAGTCCACCAGGGGCTCGTTTCCTCCTAACCCCAGTCCACCAGGGGTTAGTTGCCTCCTAACCACAGTTCACCAGGGATTAGTTTCCACCTAACCACAGTCCACCAGGGATTCGTTTCCTCCTAACCACAGTACACCAGGGGTTAGTTTCCTCCTAACCGCAGTCCACCAGAGGGAGTCATGCACCCTTTATTCCATTTAATAACGCATTATTCATTCAAACAAGATATGATTGTGAAATCACAATGTGTGTTACATGTATAAATCATTCCAAGTTAGTATAATTGACACCTCTTTAAATCGTTACCAACCGATTGGATTTTTCCATCGAAAATGCTCATAAATGTTTATTTCAAAGGAAAATTAAGTGGGATGAAATTCATCATAATACTTTAGTAGGGGGGCAATAAATATCAGTTCCCCCTCCTCCAAAAAGTGGAGGGTATACCCCCCCCCCCATGAGCTCACATTCATTTTTCACATTTATTTTTCCTGTTGCACAAATATGTGTAATTATTAGAGACTAACAGGTGTGTTTGTGTCACCCGCAGAAATTCCACATTATGTAAAATGTGACTTCAATAATATTATGCAAAGAATATTTAACATATCATGGGAATTTACTGTTGTCGAGTTATGTGCTCCTTAAAGATGTTGGATGATTAAATCAACCCCCCCCCCCTGCCCAACCATCACAAGTCCTCAACTCACACCCCCCAACCCCAAGTCCTCACTCCCCTCCCCCAACCCCAAGTTCCCAACTCTCCCTCTCCCCACCCCAAGTTCTCAACCCTTGCCCCACCCATCCACAAATTCTCAACTTTCCCAACCCCAAGGCTTCAATCCCCTCCCCCAACTCTGTCCTTTTTCTGCCCCTCACCCCAGTTTTCTCTGCTCCCCTCCCCCTTTCTTTGCCATTCTTCAAAGCAAGAGGGCATTCTTACATCATTGCGTATTATTTATTCATTAACCAATTAAAATGGTGGAATAGTTAACTCTCCCCCTCCCCTATCCACGTTATTATTATGCCATTACCAACTACCCCTACTCCTCCCTCCTCATAACCTGCTTTCCTAAATTCCCAACTTCTACTTTCACTGCACACACAATCTCGGTAGCAGCGAGATATGTCTCTGAGAACAGTTATCCAAATTACTACTTGCAGGTCCCCATTCACAATCTCGAGAGAGAGAGATATGTCCCATGGAAATGCTATGGAATTGCCACTCTCAAGTGAGTGTGAGTTGGATTAGTTATGGTAATAAATGATCCCAAATTAATTATCTCCTTCGTGATGTATTACTACAATTCAACGTTAAAATGAAATAATGACAAACCAATGTTCAATTTGCAATCTCACGAGATTATGTTCCTCCCCCAACTCTGTCCTCGAGAAATTGCACGAAAGCATTCCAACATGGATACGTGATGTAGGAACAGACAGGCTGGCAAGCGTATTGTTACATAAATAACACCCATCATTGCATTTTACTGAAAATGCACCAGGAACGTCATCTCTCCTTCACACATCAAATCAGTTCGGCCTTGTCACACACCGAACTTGTCCACAAAATTTCATCCGGATTCGTCCACAACTTTTTGAGATATCCTGCTCACAGACAAACAAACAAACAAACAAACAGAGAGGGGTAAATACATAACCTCCTTCACCTTCGGTGGCGGAGGTAAAAATTAACGCTCACAAGTACAAGAAGATCCCGATCCACCATGGTATCCCATCAAGGAGACTAATTGGCGACAACTTTGTTTTCCAGCACAACAACGAACCCAAACACACTGCAAATGTCATTAAAACACATTTACAAAGAAAAGCAGAGTCAGGAACTTTACAACTACCGGAATGCCCCCCTCAAAGCTCAGATCTTAACGTCATACAAGCTGTCTGGGATTATTTAAACAGGAAGAAAAAAGAAAAACAAACCAAAATAAAAATAAAAAAGATGAATTATGGGAAACATTGCAGAATGCATGGAACAACCTCCCAATGAAATTTCTCAAAAATTTGCAGGAAAGAATTCCAAAACGGACGTCAGTTGTTTTACATTAAAAAGGTGGTCACACCAAATATTGAAATTTCATTCATTCATATGATAAAATATAATACAATGAATTTTTGTTTCTTCGCAGTTTTTCTCGATTGCAAAATCAATGTGAATGAAACTGATCAAAGAGACCAAAACCGATAATTGCACAACCGAAACAACAGCCTCCTGGGGAAACCACTTGTGTGTTTCGATACTGTACTTGTTTTTCCAAAGATTGCTCAACTAAAACACACTTTTGCAAAACACTTCACACAAATCTCTACATTTAGCACAACATTCATGTGAGACTTTCTTGTTACCTCCACCACCGAAGGTGAAGGTTGTTTTCACCCCCTTTCTGTTTGTTTGTTACTTGCGAAATCGAAGATTTTTAAAGTCTGTTGGTTCGTCGATTTTGTTGGGTAGTCGATCGAGTCGAAATTTTTTTTTTCTTTTGAGATTCGTTCTACCCTTATTATCAGTATTTAAAATGGCGATTTCAGTTGATACAATGGCGATTTCGATGAAACTTGCTTGGTAGGTTCATACCATGACCTAGTTGTGTGCAAATGAGAACAGTTGCTATGGACACCACTGTTGCCTTGCAACGGGACTTTTAAATTTTTGAAAAATCATAAAAATTTTATTTTTTCGAAAATCAAAAATCGGGCCCCGAGCGACTGTGGGCAGTACATTCAGCCATATTGTCAAAATTTCCAGTCGGATCATATGAAAACTGTCGGAGAAGATAGACTTTGAATGAACCCTGGTCAAAAACAATAAACAAAACGAAGTTTGCTATATCGGAGACGATGAGTCAGAGATACATGAAACTGGTATGGTAGGTTCATGGTATGTCCTAGTTATGTGTGAGAAAGAACCGTTGCTATGGACCCCTCCGTTGCCTAGCAACGGCCGAAAAACCTGTAAATGTGGGGATATTTTAACGAAAAAACAATCTGCAGCATTAACCATTGAAGCTAGAATCATGAATTTTCTTGTGCTTAATCCTCAGGTCATTCCCCATCGAACGGGCCCATAGCATCAGGTTCTATTGGGTAAGCAACTACCCATGTCCGCCTAGCTGCTTTTCTGTCTGTCTATCTGTCTGTTCGGTCCAGTGCTCCGTTAATACAATGGCGATTTCGATGAAACTTGGTTAGTAGGTTCATACCATGACCTAGTTGTGTGCAAATGAGAACAGTTGCTATGGACACCACCGTTGCCTAGCAACGGGACTTTTAAATTTTTGAAAAATCATAAAAATTTTATTTTTTCGAAAATCAAAAATCGGGCCCCGAGCAACTGTGGGCAGTACATTCAGCCATATTGTCAAAATTTCCAGTCGGATCATATGAAAACTGTCGGAGAAGATAGACTTTGAATGAACCCTGGTCAAAAACAATAAACAAAACAAAGTTTGCTATATCTGAGACGATGAGTCAGAGATACATGAAACTGGTATGGTAGGTTCATGGTATGTCCTAGTTATGTGTGAGAAAGAACCGTTGCTATGGACCCCTCCGTTGCCTAGCAACGGCCGAAAAACCTCTAAATGTGGGGATATTTTAACAAAAAAACAATCTGCAGCATTAACCATTAAAGCTAGAATCATGAATTTTCTTGTGCTTAATCCTCAGGTCATTCCCCATCGAACGGGCCCATGGCATCAGGTTCTATTGGGTAAGCAACTACCCATGTCCGCCTAGCTGCTTTTCTGTCTGTCTGTCTGTCTGTTCGGTCCAGTGCTCCGTTAATACAATGGCGATTTCGATGAAACTTGGTTGGTAGGTTCATACCATGACCTAGTTGTGTGCAAATGAGAACCGATGTTATGGACACCACCGTTGCCTAGCAACGGGACTTTGAAATATTTGAAAAATCATAAAAAAATTATTTTTTCGAAAATCAAAAATCGGGCCACGAGCGACTGTGGGCAGTACATTCAGCCATATTGTCAAAATTTCCAGTCGGATCCTATGAAAACTCGGAGAAGATAGACTCTGAATGAACGCTGTTCGGAAACAATTAAAAAACGAAGTTCGTTATATCTCAGAGACTGAGTCAGATATACATGAAACTGGTATCGTAGGTTCATGGTATGTCCTAGTTATGTGTGAGAAAGAAACGTTGCTATGGACCCCTCCGTTGCCTAGCAACGGCCGAAAAACCTCTAAATGTGGGGGTATTTTAATGAAAAAACAATCTGCAGCATTAACCCTTGAAGCTAGAATCAGGAATTTTCTTGAGCTTAATCCTCAGGTCATTCCCCATCAAACGGGCCCATCGCGTCAGGTTCTATTGGGTAGTCGACTACCCATGTCCGCCTACCGGCTTGTCTGTCTGTCTGTTTGTCTGTTTGTTTGTTGCCTTCAAGTCACAATTTTAAAGCGATCTTCACGAAACTTCACCACATGCTAGAGCTCGTCATAACCAAGAAGATTATTGTTTCTGAGGTCAAAAGGTCAACACAGGTCAAAGATCAACAAATTTGTCAAATCTCTAAAATCCTCAATTTTCATCCAATTGACTTGAAATTTGAAGAGGATTTTCAGATCAGCTCACTGAATTCAACCACCTCTTATTTTTGAGGTCAAATTACACCAAAAGGTAAACATAGGCCAAAGATCAACAACTTAGGTGAGATTTCTAAAATCCTCAATTTTCATCCGATTGACTTGAAATTTGAAGAGGATTTATATTTCAGGTTAGAGGATTTAACCACCAATTATTTTTGAAGTCAACATCGACCAAAAGGTCAACAAAGGCCAAAGGTCAACAACTAAGCTTGGCTTTCTAAAATGCTCAATTTTCATCCGATTCAGTTGAAATTTGAAGAGGAGTTGCATATTTGGTCATTGAATTCAACCTCCAATTATTTTTGAGGTTAAATTTGTTTGATGGGTTTTGTAAATATCATGCAATGCACAACGTCTTCCTTGTTTTGTTTTTTTTGTGAACAAAATACCTCTGAACGTTTTTTACAGATTCGGCCGAAATTTTCTGGAGAGAAAGCTCATTCTGGAGAGAAAATTTTTGGAGAGCTCATCAAACAGCTTGGGTATGTGACGTGGATGAAATAATTAGATTTTGGTGAAGATCCGGATCCAGATTTGGATCCGAGAATTTTTTATGCCGATTTTTCACCATTGAGAGATAGGGCCAACAACGACATATAGCAAGATTTCTGAAAAAGTTGTGGACAGATTCGAATGAAACCTGTTGTGCATGTTGGGTATGTAACAAGGAAGAATTAATTTGATGTTGGTGAAGATACCAATCCAGATCTGGAGCCGATAATTTTAAGTGATTTCCTTCACTGTTGAGTGATCCAGCCAAAAACAACATGTAGCACGATATCTCAAAAAGTTAGGGACGGATTCAGATGAAACTTGGTGGATGAGTTTGTTAGGTGACAAGAACAAGCTGATTAAATTTTAGTTTAGGTCCGAATCCAGATCCGGTCTATTAATGGGATACAAAACGTAAACGACTCAGCCTGGCAAGTGGCCGTTCTAGTTTTCTCATTGAATCCATATGTTTGCAACTGAAAGCAATCAATTCATTCATTTATACGTCACAAGTGCAAATGGAAATTGTTAAATTTTTCAATCATCTATCAGAGCTTGATAATGGATAAAAGGGACCTCAGTTGAAATCTGTTGTGGGAGAGAAATTGAGCAGGTATGAGAGACAAGACAAGACAATACAACATGGAGCAACAAATAATCTATCAAATGAGATAAGAGCAACCATTGTTAATCATGAACTGACCATGAGAGAAGCTGGGCAGTGGGTGAAACCCAATCTCATGACATCAACTGTTGCTTCAGTTGTTCGTATCTTTAGGAATGAGAATAGGTAAGTGACCTTTGCAAATTGTGTACACCTCTGTACTGTATGTAGTGTATCGCACCTTAAGCGATCAAGAAAAAGTATATTTGAGGTGTCATTTTGCTTTTAATGTATTTCTATCTGTCAACATTCCATCCATTTTTAGAATTGAAAGAAAACCTCCTTCTGGTGGCAGAGGACGACTCTTCACAGAACAACAGGACAATGCAATTGTGGCCATGGTCATGACAAACAATGCCATCCGTCTCAAAGCCAATCAGAGCAGGATCATTCAGGATAATGATACATTTCCAAATATTACCCGAATTAGTGTAGTTTGGCAACTCTTGACCGCGTCCCAAAAAGAGAAACCGATTGAAAACGAAACAAGTGCGCAGAGTGCCATATGAGAGGAGCACTGATACTGTAATCTATCCCTATACATATTGTCATGGTACTGGGAACCAAGACCCCAAGGCAATGGCACACAATATGTAGCACTTCCCGAGTTAGTTATTCCATTATTACATGTTCCAGATAGGGTTCTCCCCTTGTATCTATTGGGTTATGAAGGGAATATGAATGTGAGGGATTAGTTAGGTTTTCCCCACTTCCCCCCCCCCCCCCCATTTTCTGATTGCATCTTCTATCACGTGCAAGATCGAGCACTCTCTGCTAACTGCCCCATTTGCAAATGCGTGTCAAAACTACATTTGAATCTGCACACCAGAATCAAATTGCTACTTCCACCACAATAGCACATTCATAGAAATTCTCTCTCAATCACAGCGATAACCATCCTGCCTGCTTCAAATACACATTGGACTTTACTTCCATGTCACTCAAAACCCACCATTCAAGCTCGCTCTTCCAGCCTTTGCTCCCAGCACACATCGCCATTGCCCAACAGCGCCACTTCAACAACTATACGAACCTCCATATGCCTCACCACTGCAACCGCCTTCCTGCACCATTATCTCGCTCTGCCAAATGACACCTTCGGACAGCGCTCACACGAAATGCAAGTGCTGCTACAAACGGAGCCTGTTACACATGGGTGTAAGACTGTAAGTGTGTGCTTCCCATTCCATTACATTGCTGTAGCAGCCAAGACCATCTTGTTATCCACCATGACATCTGCACCATTCCCAAGCATTCGGGTGGCAAATGAGGACCACTCTATGACGGCCCCATGTTACGTCGGGAGCTCGTGCTTATAGCACGTTCTGGAATTTTCTAAAGACGTTTCCAAACCAGCAATCTCACGGAGATGGTGACATCACACCGAAGCATGTCTGGGGCAATGGGCAATGCCATGCTCAGAGCCAAGAAGGCGGCAACTCCTGACCCTTGCTCCTGGC